>NC_053491.1:225502746-225802746 GCF_905171775.1 Rana temporaria | reverse complement strand
AAACATATCCTAACATGATCCTTAGCTGCCATCATGACCAGTGATGTTGGAATGGCATACTGCCAGTGTACCAGTCCTTTACAGTCAGGCACTCCAGATGGTCTTAATTTGTACTTTATTTATTATAATTATTTAAAAAGTATTAAATTAGGAAAAACAATATACAAGCTGGGGTATGGAGCACAACTCCTCCTATAGATTTGTAGCGCCCCTTTACTTTCAGAAAGGACGCTATGTTAAATTTAGTGGGAGAATGAGAGAGTTATGTTGCTCTCATTCTTGATTTTGTCAGGTTTGGCTGTCGCCAAATCTGGATTGTTCTGTGGGTCAGTCTGCGTTCCAGGGATGTGGTCTCATCTCTGGATGGCAGATGGCGCCAGAGGGATCCAGGCAGAGCCACTTCTTCCCAGCAGCCAATGAGAGGAGTTTGACCTCGCTGTACATGCTGGGGAGGGGTATTTCTGTGGCAAAGGCTGTTGTTCTGGGTTCTTCGCGGGTTCCTGGTTCCGGGTGCGGCACACACCTTTAGGGTGTGCGCACATCACGGGCCCCACCACTATGGCCTTCCTGGCCTGGGGTCGCGTGCTACGCAGAGTTCCTGATTCTGGGCCCTCCTGGCCTGGAGCAACTGATGCTACCAAGGGGCCCCAGTGACTTACTGGGTCCCCACTTCTACTGAGGAGATCCCAGGCTGCATGCCGTTCGGTGGGAGATCGGCTTGAGGAGAACCTGGAGGCAGGTGATCCAAAAAGGCTTGAACAAACCATCAGGGATCTGGTGACCGGACACTGACAGGTACACTTACGCTGTCAACCGGTGACCATAACATGATATACTGGGAGGATTTGCTCTACCGTTCAACTTAATCTTGCACTAGGCCTGTGACAAAGGTCTCAACATCCAATTCGAGCCAAGTCTGTGGCATAGACTTGTTCCTCCCAGCAACCTAAAGTGACACTCTGGCTGCCAGGCCTGTGGCAGGGGTCTGTCCAGGGGCACTTCATCCACTCCGACTAGAGTGGCGACATACTGATGCAACTACAGAAGGCAGGACTGCTTTCTTCATCCAGAGCCTGATACGGCAAAGTTATTCTATTCTCATCAACCTGTCCTGTCTACCTTAAGTTGATGTGTTGGTCATGTTGGACCAAGAAATAAAGCATTCAGAAAACCCTTATCTACAGATTGGACATTCGATTACTGCTCTACTCACTACCTTCACCCTAGACATCACATAGAGGTAACTTAATACGCCGATCCCAAATTCAATCAGCGGCTCCTTCGGGGGTAGCGCTACAGATTTATGTCCATATCAGGGTATAGACTTTTAGTTAGAGAGTAGGTATGAGCTAAATGTTCTGTCTGAATGTAAGTTCAAACTGAACACTTGCTGTTTGGATGTTCATCTGAACACCGAATGCTTAGGGCGTTCAGGGTGAACGAATCTGACAGCTTCAGGCTTGGTTGCTAAGGAACTAGCGGATGCTTGTACCAGCTACATCCTTATCAACCACTGGCCTAGTGTGATTCAGGTTGGAAATGCAGACTTGCACCCCCTTATTTTCTGACCTGCCAGGCTGCATTATCCAATAGGGTTCTGTTATGGATTTTTGCGAGGGACCTTACAATTTTTCCATCACATAGGGGACAAAAGGACCCCTATGTTATAATTTTTAGGTAACACGTTCTCTTTATTAGGATATGCAGGGTATAAAAGATCCTGCATGTCTCCTTTGGACTTAATTTCCCAGCAATTAAAATACACTTTTTTCTTTATCAATATCAGTGTAGCTGTAGTAGGTCTTATATATTGCACAGATGCATCACTCTACAGGCAGGGTCAGGCCCCCCCCCCCCCCCCCCCCAGACATGTTATTTAGTGGCATTTAGCATTTTAATGTTTCACTTACAGCATTACTAAAATCACTGCTCTCAGCCAAACAAAAATATTATTATCATGTACCCCCCCCCCCCAAGGTCAGTGACCAGCCCCCCATGTTATTTGTTTGACAGCCCATTGCCTAAAAACCCAGAAAATCCAAATCCCATTGACTTGAATAGGATTTGGATTCGGCACACGAAATTTGCCTAACCCTGGTATGTTTGTCTCATCACTGGAGCTGTAGGAAGTGTCATTGTCCACAGTTAATGCCGCTCATAGAACACTCCATCCCCCCCAACCCCCACTCTCGCTGGTGAGTTTTTGGCCTCTTTCGTGATAGTTTCTGATATTTATGCATGAAGCTAAATACACCCTGTTCCAAATTATTATGCCAATGATATTTTTCTCATCAGCATAATTCTCATGTTATCAACTATTAAGAGTACAATTCAAATTTTATTGAACAAACCTCCTAACAGTTTTTATTTATTTTTTTCAAAATAAAAAACTTACAATGCACTGTTCCAAATTATTACGCACAGTAAGTTTCAAAACACTTTATAGGTTGTAAAGAACTGAAAATTGTCATTTGTTGTGTTTGCAGCATATTTACTGAAATCAACAACATTTTTACTTTTTAAACATTTTGACAGGTCACATTCCATTTTAAAATAGGACCCCTTATTTGATAGCAGCTTCACAAGTCTTGCATTCATTGAACTTGTAAGTTTTTGGACAGTTTCTGCTTGAATTTGTTTGCAAGATGTCAGAATAGCCCCCCAGAGCTGCTGTTTGGATGTAAACTGCCTCTCACCCTCATAGATCTTTTTCTTGAGGATGCTCCAAAGGTTCTCAATAGGATTGAGGTCAGGGGAGGATGGAGGCCACACCATGACTTTCTCTCCTTTTATCCCCATTGCAGCCATTGATGCAGAGGTATTCTTTGCAGCATGAGATGGTGCATTGTCATGCATAAAGATGATTTTATTACGGAAAGCATGGTTCTTCCTTCTGTACCAGGGAAGGAAGTGGTCGGTCAGGAACTCCATATACTTTGCAGATGTCATCTTTATACCTTCAGAGACCCTAAAGGGGCCAACCAGCTCTCTTCCCATGATCCCACCTTGCTGATGTCGCAGCCTTGTTGGAACAGGGTGGCCGTCCACCAACCATCCACTACTCCATCCATCTTCACCATCCAGGGTTGCACGGCACTCATCAGTAAACAGGACTGTTTGAAAATTAGTCTTAATGTATTTTTCTGCCCAATGCAGCTGTTTCTGCTTGTGAGCATTGGTTAGTGGTGGCCAAATGGAAGGTTTATGCACAGTTGAAAGACTCTGGAGGACTCTACACCTTGATGTTTGTGGGACTCCAGAGGCACCAGCAGCTTCAAATATCTGTTTGCTGCTATGTAATGGTGTTTTAGCAGCTGCTCTCTTGATCCGATGCATATATCTGGCAGAAATCTTCCTCAATGTGCCTTTATCTGCACGAAACCCATCTGTGCTCTGAATCAGCCACAAATCTCTTAATAGTGCGATGATCACGCCTAAGTTTTCGTGAAATATCTAATGTTTTCATACCTCGTCCAAGGCATTGAACTATTTCACTCTTTTCGGCAGCAGAGAGATTCTTTTTCTTCCCCATATTGCTTTAAAATGGTGCTCTGCTTAATAATGTGGCAGTAGTTTTTCTTTTAATTGTGCTCCCCTGGCAATCTAATTATCACAGGTGTCCGAGATTTTTTTCAGTGATCAAAAGAGCCCTAAGGCTGGGTTCACACTACTACACTACTTTCATCCTACTTTGCTCTGTGTTCAATGTTTCCCTATGAGAGCGTCTTGTAGCGTCCTACACAAGTCGGTCCGACTTTGAAAATGCTCCCTGTACTACTTTTGGTCCTACATTGATCCTACTTCAGGCCCATTGAATATCATTGAAGTCGGACCAAAGTAGTATCCTGTTCATGAAAGTAGGATGGATGTAGGACCAATGTAGGATAAATGTAGGACCAATGTAGCAGAGCAAAGTAGGATGAAAGTAGTGTAGTAGTGTGAACCCAGCCTAAGACACAATGCCATTCATGAGTTAAACTGAAAAAAACGTTATCTTTGTGACACTGAAATAGAATTTGCATAATAATTTGGAACAGGGTGTAGACCTCTCACATGCACCCTTTGTATTCCAGTGAGTACTATCACAAGTGCCTCTGGAACCAAGATTGATTACTTCTGGGCTTTTTTGTTTACTCTTATGATATATGAGGTGAGAACCCAGTATATATTTTCATATATTCTGACTGGATGACTTCTCTGGCAATATAACAGTATTGGTATTTTTTATGCTATTTATACTACGTATCTCTTTCTTTTAGATTAAATCTATTTGCAAGTGTTTTCTTAAGATAATTTGAGCTATTTGTGAGGAGTAATTACTGGCCTCTAATAAGCTAGGCATTACACCCTTAGTCCCTTTCCATATAGGTCTTTTCACTGGAATACACACCTTGATCTGTCCCAGTAGTCTACACTGTGTGTTTGATTTAGACAAAAATATATCCAACTATATTTATAGGTGCTGGAACCAGTGTCCTGCACCTACTGATAAGGTGTGTGAATTAAAAAAAAATATATACTTTTTTTTCTTTTTTTCCTTTTAATTATATATCAAGCCTTACCTTTTGATACCAATTATTCTATCACTAGACTTTGAATTTGTACGCCCCCTGGTGTAGTGCTCCCATATTTGCCAGGATAGACTTGTGCCTATGGGACCACATACTCGGTTATGTAACGGGTAAGACATGGTGCATCTCTTGTAACCTTATCATTACACTGCTTTCTATATGTGTGAATATTATAGATATCTTCTTTTTTCTTATGTTTATAGAAATAAAGCTGTTGCTTGCTCTGTAAATATACAATAAGCTCCTGAAGAAGCGGAAAACCATCCGTTAAACATGTTGAGCGACAGATATGCAAATGACATGTGACAACTTAAAAGTGCTAGCCTTTTAGTGTCACTGCATCTGTGTGTTTTGACTTTATAGAGCATTGTAGTGTCCCACAGCAACACATATTATTATATATTATTACAGTGGGGATAGAAAGTTTGGGCACCCCAGGTAAAAATTTGTATTAATGTGCATAATGAAGCCAAGGAAAGATGGAAAAATCTCCAAAAGGCATCAAATTACAGATTAGACATTCTTATAATATGTCAAAAAAAGTTAGATTTTATTTCCATCATTTACACTTTCAAAATTACAGAAAACAAAAAAATGGCGTCTTCAAAAGTTTGGGCACCGTGCAGAGTTAATATCTTGTACTGCCCCCTTTGGCAAGTATCACAGCTTGTAAATGCTTTTTGTAGCCAACCAAGAGTCTTTCAATTCTTGTTTGAGGTATCTTTGCCCACTCTTCCTACAAAAGTCTTCCAGTTCTTTGAGATTTCTGTGCTGTCTGTCACGCACTGCTCTTTTAAGGTCTATCCATAGATTTTCAATTATGTTGAGGTCAGGAAATTGTGAAGACCATGGCAAAACCTTCAGTTTATGCCTCTTGATGTAATCCCCCGTGGATTTTGAGGTGTGTTTACGATCATTATCCATTTGTAGAAACCATCCTCTCTTTAACTTCAGCTTTTTCACAGATGTCATCAAGTTACCATTCAAAATTTGCTGAAATGTTATTGAATCCATTTTTCCTTCTACTCGTGAAATGTTCCCTGTGCCACTGGCTGCAATACAACCTCAAAGCATGATTGATCCACCCCCATGCTTAACAGTTGGACAGAGGTTCTTTTCAATAAATTCTGTGCCCTTTCTTCTCCAAACGTACCTTTGCTCAAAAGTTCTATTTTAACCTCATCGGTCCACAGAACTTGTTTCCAAAATGCATCAGGCTTGTCTATATGTTCATTTGCAAAGTTCAAACGCTGATTTTTGTAGTGAGGACGTAAAAGAGGTTTTCTTCTGATGACTCTTCCATGAAGACCATATTTGTACAAGTATCTCTTTATAGTGGAATAGTGTACCACAACTCCAGTGTCTGCCAGATCTTTCTGGAGGAATCGTGCAGTCAAACGTGGGTTTTGAATTGCTTTTCTTACAATCCTGCGAGCTGTTCTGTCTGATATTTTTCTTGGTCTTCCAGATCTTGCTTTAACTTCCATTGTTCCTGATGACTGCCATTTCTTAATTACATTCCGAACAGAGGATATTGACATCTGAAAACGCTTTGCTATCTTCTTATAGCCTTCTCCAGCTTTGTGAGCGTCAACTTTTTTCAGTTTCAGTTTTCTAGACAACTGCTTAGAAGAACCCATGGTGCTGATTGTTGGGGCAAGGTCAGATGAGTCTGGGCATTTAAAACCTTTGAGATTGACATCACCTGGTCTTCCCAGACGATGATTGAGAACAATGACACTGGCAGGTCTCAGCTTTGCAAAGGGGGCAGTGCATTATATAAATTCTGCAGGGTGCCCAAACTTTTGCAGATGCCATTTTTTTGTTTTCTGTAATTTTGAAAGTGTTAGGCCCCGTACACACGAAAGAATGCATCCGCTGAAAAATCTCAGCGGATCGGTTTCAGCGGATAGATTCTATGGTGTGTACAATCCAGCGGATCTGTTTCCGCTGATTTTTATCCCCTGGGATGGATTTCAAGCGGATAAAAATTTGAAGACATGCTTTCAAATCTATCCGCTTGAATCCATCCCAACGGATTGATCCGCTGGTCTGTACAGACTCACCGGATCAATCCGTCCGAAGGGATCCCCCGCATGCGTCATAATGATTTGACGCATGCGTGGAATTCCTTATATGACAGCGTCGCGCTCGTCGCCGCGTCATCATCGCGGCGACGGCGCGACACGTCATTGCGAGGGGATTTCGGCGCGGATTTCGATCCTATGGTGAGTACACTCCATCGGATCGAAATCCTCGAGAGGATTTATCCGCGGAAACGGTCCGCTGGACTGTATCCGCGGATAAATCCTCTCGTGTGTACTAGGCCTAAATGATGGAGATAAAATCTAACTTTTTTGACATATTATAAGAATGTCTAATCTGTAATTTGATGCCTTTTCTAGATTTCTCCATCTTTCCTTGGCTTCGTTATGCACATTAATACCAATTTTTACCTGGGGTGCCCAAACTTTCGATCCCCACTGTATGTCCCTTCTGCCTGTCTCACCAACTCATCAGAAGCCAGCACATATAACAAAACCAACAAGATATGTGACAACCACAGTGAAATATGGGATTATTAGTAGACATGTGCACAGAAAAAAAATTCGGTTTTTTTGGTCCGTTTCGTATCGTTCCGTAGGTTCGCTCCCGTTCGTTTTTCGTAAGACGCCCGTTTTCCTGTTCGTTCCCGTTCGTTTTTCGTACGACGCAATTTTTTCATATTTCGATCGTTTCGTATTTTGGTTACCGTTTTATTTTCGTACATGCAGGATGGTTCGTTATTCTGTTTAATTCATGTTCGTTACTTGTTAGACAATAATTTTCATGAATTTTTGTCATTTTGTACTTTCGTAAATATATCGCGGGATTCGCGGCACTTTCAACACGCGGCTCATCCATATTAATTATTGTTAAGCCCCATACACTTGGTTAGACTTTTTTAACAACAAACATAAAAACGATCGTTTTACCGAACACGTTTTTAAACTCCATCAGAAAACCATTTTTGGGTTCCAGGTTCAAAAGTCTGGCCAACTGATCTCCCTTCAGACGAAAATCCACAGAAAAGTTTATTTGGCTTTACTGTACTACTGTACTCAGCACAAAAGAGAAGCTGCTTAACTAACTAACTACACTCACTGCCCATTCAAAAAAACGAAAATTACATCTTATAACAAAAGATTTGCATTCTGTATTTTGAAACCAAATTACGAACAGAAAAAAGGAATTCAGAATACAGAATACAAATCTTTTGTTATAAGATGTCATATGAACATACAAACAGAAAAAGGATTCAAACAAAATACAGAATGAAAATCTTTTGTTATAGATGTCATATGAACATACAAACAGAAAAAGGATTCAAACAAAATACAGAATGAACATCTTTTGTTAGATGTCATATGAACATACAACTGAAAATCAAAATACGAACAGAACAAGGATTCAAACAAAATACAGAATGCAAGTCTTTTATTATAGATGTAATTTTCGTTCTTTTGCCGTTTTCGTTTTGTCGTATTTTCGTTGGATCGTTCGTTCGTATTTGCGGTTGTTCGTTATGCGGCTCATTCGTAATCCCGTCGTTTTCGTATTTTGGTGCTTAAATTTTTTCGTATGTACACATTATTCTGCAGGTACGAAAATGAACATTTTTGTACGAAAATAACATTCGTACGAACGGGAATGCACATATCTAATTATTAGGTCCTCACGGGATCCCCACGCAACTATGCGTTTTCCTGACGCCCCCTCCTGGTCATCTGTGCTTCACAGCACAATTATTTATTCCCTCAGGAGGAGTTTAACCACGTCAATTATTCTCATCCGTGACTATATAATCAATTCCTCTATTCCCAACAGCCGTCACAAGATCAACAAAACAAAACAAAACAGAAAACAAAATATACAGGCTGCAGATACCAGTTATGCAGGTTCTTATAAATGACTTTTTGGGCAAGCTATGTTACCTGCCTTTGCTGATCGAGGGAAGCCGACACGGGAACAAGAACTAACCAACCACAGGACAGGATAAACAGTAGACAATATTAAAAGTGTCTTACCGTTCACATGGAGGTGATCAGTCTCCGTGTCCTGTCCACGTTGGTCCGTCTCGGTTCCCTCTCGATCAGCTGGTCCTTCGGATCAGGAAAATCCCGGACGAGCCCCCAAAATGTTCTGGACCGGACCAAATTGTCTGGCTTTTGGTATCTGTATTCCGGCCAAATCTGATAAGAAGTGAATGATTGCGTGCACACATACAAAGTAAGCTCACTGACAGAAACTGCAGTGTGGAATTACTTCCCCTTTTTATTTCATGCTCCTTGATTTATATATGGTTGTGAAATGAATATTCAAACATGATCATGAATATGTAATATTAATCTTGTGACGTTTGAATTTGTAAGCTTTTAACTATTTCATGTCAGGATTGTAAGGGGTTAAGGTTCTGAAGCTAAGGTGCTTCCTTAACTGTTAGGCATTGTACACATGACCGAACATGTCCGCTGAAACTGGTCCGCGGACCAGTTTCCGGACATGTCCGACCGTGTGTAGGGCCTAGCGGACATTTTTCCGGCCGAGCGGACAGGTTTCCAGCGGACAAAAGTTTCTTAGCATGCTAAGAAACTTGTCTGCTGGAAAGCTGTCCGTCGGACATGTCCGATGGTTAGTATGACTCATCGGACATGTCCGCTGGTTATGACGTATAACCAGTGGCCCGAAATCCCGCGCATGCGTCGAATTGATTCAACGCATGCGTGGAAGAATTGAACTTCCGCTTTAGAGAACGTCGGTGTTGTATACATCACCGCGTTCTCTGTCCGCGGTGATTTTGGTCTGATGGTGTGTACACACATCAGACCAAAACCTCCCAGCAGACATGTCCGATGAAAACGGTCCACGGACCGTTTTCATCGGACATGTCTGGCCGTGTGTACAAGGCCTCACATATGCTGTAAGGTGTTAAGAGGTTTTCAGGGTGAATATTATTTCTTTCTTCTTAGTAGAATTCTAAATGGCCTTGCATACATATAATTGCTTGTTAATTCTTATCTCAGAACAAAACATTACACATGTAACATTCTTTAGTAATTGGTAAAAATTTATCTTCTTCCTATTATTTTCACAGGTGTCAATTGCTGAAACTAATTAACTTTGTACACTCTTATCTATAACTTCACTATGTCATACTTTACTCCTTTTTCCCCAAATTAATCCATGCAGGTGTTTCCCTTAATGAATAGAAAGACTGTATTAACCAATCACATATTGTTTACATAATACAGCCCTTCCCCTTTTTGTAATGCATATATTCTCATAGTATTATCAGTAAAGCCAGAGATGATTTCAGCTACATCGCGTCTGTGTCTTATTTTCCTGTACTGAGATCTCTCTCATGGGTGATCACCCGAACTAAACACACTGAGACTGCCTAAGGTCAACCAGCGCCAGCCTGCAACCCCCACAAGGATGGTGCGAGGGGTGAAGCAACAATTAGCTATTTATTCATCTAGTTCATCTGATTCAAGCAATATTGTCTTCTTCCAGACAATTGGCAGATGTGACTTGTTGGTACTGTGCTGACAGTCTGTCTCGCTTCTTTGCGGTTTCCTGAAGGGACTTTTCTTCGATCTAATTCCAGCCCAGTTGCAGACCGATTTCCCATTTTTTGCAGAACATGATACACATCTGATAGCACATATATGAGCAAGGGGTTTGTATAGTAATTATGATTATGTATAATTATTCCTATAGCAATCAATAACATATATGCATATAAGATATATAGGATATATATAAGGTATATATGATATAGAGCACGTGTTTGCGCATTGAAATAGGCATTTCATTATCTTACTTTGACCATTTTTATCATATCCACTACATCTTCTGGAGGATTCCAGAATATTGTTGGCTAGGAGGAAGCAAACCAGCAGCCTGAATATTTATGTGGGCTCAGAAAATCCCTGGGGGAGGGGCCCTGTAAGTGGGTGCAAAGTACATAATAGTCTGGGGCTTAAAGTTATATTAAAGGTTTGCATATTTTTTTTAAATAACAAACATGTCAAACTTACCTCCACTGTGCAGCTCGTTTTGCACAGAGTGGCCCCGAACGCTGTTTTCTGGGGTCCCTCAGTGGCTCTTTCGGCTCCTCCCTGCAATAGATAACCCCCTCTGGGAAGCTCTCTCCCATGTCATACACTCGTCGTCCATAGTCCAAACATGAACCTTTACAACCCCTTTAAGGCAGCCGGGTTCTTGTCCAGGAAGAGAAGTTCCCAGCCTAAAGGCTGCTGCCTTTCTGGGCAGCACGGCTACATATTCTACATACTTTCATTGAGGTCCCATCTGTGAGAGAGCTGGGGGGCCTATGCTGCTAAAATCCTTTGAAGTTTAGAAGGGGATTTTACTTGGGATTTGGTATGAGGAGTCCACTAAGGAAATGTCTACCTGACATTGGAAGGAGCATCCAAGTATCCAAGGACCTAAGTACAGACCTAAGTGCAGGATCTAGTTGACTGTTGCTGCTGTTAACCCCTGGTACATAATTATTAAGGCTTGCCTGGCCTGGAACAATGCATATGGTGTTCCAGTGCTGTCCATTTCCTGAGCCCTTGCTGAAGGGACTGTTCGAAGAAGTAGCTGCAGGGTAAAGGTGTCCTCTTATGACATTCAGCGTTCTGGTGTATCTGTCAACCCAGTGTAGCACTACCCCCGAAGAAGCTGCTGGTTTGTTTTGGGTGGCATGTTACCTCTATTCCTTCGCCGTGGAGGGTACTTGATGAGAGCTGAAAAAGAGTTCATAGTCCACACGTTGCGCTTCTTTTTCTATGCTTTATTTACCAAACGTGGTAAAAGAATAAAAGTAGCAGTTAAAGAGGTGGAAGGGTAATAGGTAGTAAGTTCAGGTGTATAACTTTCGATCATAAGCACTCCTGCTCCCAGCCATGTAGCCTTCATCGCCACTCTAGCCAGAGTGGGTATTGTGCACCCGGATAGGGCTCTCTCACCAAACCTAGCAGCCAGGGTGTCACACGGAACTTGGTAACGTCTCTGCGGCAGACCTTCCAGAAGGTGGAGATATATTCGGTCCAGAATCCTCTCAGCATAGGATTAAGCACCCGGATCTCTTCTTGAAATAGGTTCTTGTGAACTCAGAACTGACAGGCGACCTTCACTTGGCCTCTCAGTATTAGTGCATCCTTCAATGAAGTTCAAGGCCTCTCCTGAGCGTACCAGCCTTCTGCTCGGTGTTCTCCAGAATATGTGCTTCATTAAGTGGCTTCCTCCCTTTAGGACGGACAGCACAGGACCACTCTACAAGCATAGACCCAGCCTAACTACCGGGCCTACTTGGTAGATCACAGCTCCGGACCAACGTGGTCCCAGAGCCAGGAACACTTGAACGCGCACACCCCGGCCAGGAGGGCCACTCACAGGGGGTGGTGGGATGACTGACCAGGAACGAACGACTACGACCCAGAACTAATGACGTCTGTCCCTTAAGTACTCTCCACCAGCATGCACAGCGAGGCGATCAACTCCCACTGATTGGCTGCCGAGGAAGAACATCCAATACACCCTGACTCGACTGCTGCCACCCTTGGCCTGGGGTGGTACCAACACCCCAGACAACAATAGTGGTCACTCAGGGCTGGAACTACCCTCTAAATTTAAGGCAGGGCCAGCTATAAAAGTAGCAGGCCGCTACACCAGTAATAAACTTAAAAAGGACAACCCCTAGACTGTTTACAGAGCCAGAAGAGTGACTGTCACTTTTCGACTGGCTGCTGCTACACTAGTGGGAAAAGAACTTGGGAAAAAAACAAGCATCCCCATTTATGGGGAGAGTGGGAGGCTAACCTTTCAGAAAACTGAAAATCTGTTTTTAGAACCCTAAATGACACAAAACCCTTTTACACAGTGGTACAAAACACTTTTAACACAGTTTCTTGCTAAGCAAATAATGGTTATTCTCTATGTAATTGCTAACTGGCTAATTTTGCAACAATTGCAGTTGTGCAGTGTTGAATGTTAATGACAAGTTCTTCAGTAACAATCGCTCTGCATTCGCCTCTACGGCTTATTTACGGATTGCTGAAAGAGAGCAAAATGTAGCATGATAAGATAATGAGGTAGCACTAGTCTGACCTGTGGCTGCGAAAAATTTGCTTATTAGCAACAAATTGCCAGTGACTAAAGTGATTACGTTGTTAGCTGCAAATCTCTGTTAGTCATTGGCATTTGCAATTTGTAGCTGTAACAAATCATTCCTAGAAAATTGACCTTCTGACATAGCCCTTTCACTACAGAACACTGTGAGGACCCAGGACAACTTTAGCACCCAATAAGCAGTGCTGACATCACTAGGAAAGATGGGGCACTGCAAGAATCATCGTAACACACTGCATATGTTTTGGGAGTCTTTATTTATTAAATTATTTTGCATAAAAGGTGTGAGTAGCTAGGAGAGTGGGTGGTAAATATTTTTTTGGATGCTGGAGAAAAACTTTGAATTAAATACTGCAATAATAATGAAATATGTGCTCACAGATATGCATTGTAAGTTATTAAAATTAAAGTGATTCTAAAGGTTATCATTTAAAAATAAACAGGTTATCACATTGGTAGAACTGAAGGAAGCCTTGGAAGGGGCCACGCAACATAAATCCCCAGGTCCAGATGGACTTCCAGTGGAGGTATACTCTCAATATGGAGAGGTTATATTGAAGCCTTTGCTGGAAGCATTATCCGAGGCTGTGGATACAGGAACGTTACCTGATAGCATGCTAGAGGCCATAATTATACTACTTCCCAAACCAGGTAAAGATAAGCTCTCTCGAGATTCATACCGTCCAATTTCTTTATTAAATACGGATGTCAAGTTTCTAGCAAAAATTTTGGCCAAGAGGCTATCGCAGGTTATAGGCAGGCTGGTACATCGTGACCAGTCTGGCTTTATACCTAACCGGTCAACGGCGGATAATATAAGAAGACTCTTAGTTAGATTCACATACATTGCCGCAACTTTGCGGCGGCGTAGCTTAAGGCATTTAAGCTACGCCGCCGTAAGTTAGCGAGGCAAGTACATGATTCACAATGTACTTGCCTGCTAAGTTACGGCGGTGTAGCCTAAAGCGGGCGGGCGTAAGGGCGCCTAATTCAAATGTGTGTAAGGGGGCGTGTTTTATGTTAATGGGGCTTGACCTTACGTTTTTGACGTATTTTTTTAACTGCGCATGTGATAGGACGGCGCAAGCAAGGGCCTGGACAAACCACCGGGGATCGAGGTAGCCGGACACTAAAGGATTGATCACCTATCAGTCGGTACCTGGGCGACAAGTTAAAGGAGATCCAGGCGTAACTCATCTTAGGAGGGATACCTCCAAGAATTCAGTCCAGAGAGGGCCTGTGGCAGAGGTGTCTTTCTGAGGCTCACCGAGGAGGGTCTGTGGCAGAGACTTTTCCTCAAATTCAAGTTCACCAAGGAGGGTCTGTGGCAGAGACTTTATCCTACAAATTGTCCGAGTGATACTCCGGCTGCCAGGTCAGTGAGAGAGGCCTGTCCGGGTACGCTAAACCCACTCCGGCAGGAGTGGCGCATATAAGTGTTATGCTTGGGAGCAGGACTGTTTCCCTATCATCACGCCTGAATCTGCTATTCTCCCTTCTTCTTCAACTTTAATTTCCTCACCATAAGTTTACTGTTTTTACCCGGCTGGGTAATAAAGGGCACAGCAAAGAGCACCTGTCGTGGACATTCCTTTACTTCTACTATATGCAATACGCATCATTCACCCCTAGGAATTCGGAGGAGCCATGAGGTAGTATGCCGCCCGAAAATCCAGCAGCTCCTCTGGGGGTAATGCTACATATACTTTTCTGCACTGTCGTTTTGCAGAGCAGCCCCGATCCTCTTCATTTTAGGTTTCCCACTGGTGGTCCAGGCTCCTCTCCCCTGCCAAGTGCCCTAATAGCAAGCCTCTTGCTATGGGGGCACTCAAGCAGGCTCTCTCCCAAGCCACGCTCCTGTGAATGGACATTGTCTATTCACATACAGAGCATGGCTTGGCCCTGCTCCCCACTGTTCTCCTCATTGTCTCACTGGCTGTGCTTGATAAGCAGCAGGAGTTAATGGCTCCCACTGCTGTGTGAGCCAATGATCTTGTGCACATCACTGGATCAAGATCAGGCTCGGGTAAGTATAAGAAGGGGCTGGGGAGGGGGAGCTGCACCTAGAAGGTTTTTGACTTAACCCCCGGACCATATTGCTGTCAATGACCAGAGCATGACCAGAGCACTTTTTGCGATTCGGCACTGCGTTGCTTTAACTGACTGCGACGTGGCTCCCAAACAAAATTGGCGTCCTTTTTTTCCCACAAATAGAGCTTTCTTTTGGTGGTATTTGATCACCTCTGCGGTTTTTCGTTTTTGCGCTATAAACAAAAATAGAGCGACAATTTTGAAAAAAAATAATATTTTTTACTTTTTACCATAATAAATACCCCCCAAAAATATATATAAAAAAAAAAAAAAATTCTCAGTTTAGGCCGATACGTATTCTTCTACATATTTTTAGTAAAAAAAATTGTTTACAAAATAGGGGGTAGTTTTATGGCATTCTTATTAATATTTTTTTTTTACTAGTAATGGCGGTGATCAGTGATTTTTTTCGGTACTGCGAAATATATATATATATATATATATATATATATATATATATATATATATATATATATATATATATATATATATATATATATATATATATATATTTATAGCGATCAGTGCTATAAAAATGCATTGGATTACTATAAAAATGGCACTGGCAGGGAAGGGGTTAACACTAGGGGGCGGGGAAGGGGTTAAGTATGTTATCTGGGTGTGTTCTAACTGTAGGGGGGGTGGCCTCACTAGGGGAAATGACTGATTGCTGTTCATACACTGTATGAACAGACGGTCAGGCATTTCCCCCTGACAGGACCGGGAGCTGTGTGTTTACACACACAGCTCCCGGTCCCCGCTCTGTAACGAGCAATTGCGGGTGCCCGGCGGTGATCGCGCCCGCCGGGCACCCGCACGGGAGTCACGGACCAGCGGGGGGGGCGCGCACCCTCGCCTCCGGCGGCGCGCATGCGCCCCTAGTGGCCGCAGAGAGAGCCAAAGTTATTGTACGGGCTCTCGCGCAGGGGAGCCGACCTGCCGCCGTAGAACTGCGGCGGCAGGTCGGGAAGTAGTTAAAGGGGTTTTAAAGGTTTGTTTTTATTTTCTAAATAGGTTCCTTTAATCTATTGCATTGTTGGTTCACTAACCTTTTCCTTTGATTTCCCTTCTAAATGTTTTTTTCTTTGTCTGAATTTCTCACTTCCTGTTCCTCCTCAGTAAGCTTGCCCCATCATCCAAGCCGTTCTGGCTGGGGGTTAGTCAGCGTGCTCGCCCCCTCACTTGGGACTACATCCCTGCAGGGAGACGCTACGAATGCACATTTTGTCGACATCAGTGTGAACTACTATCCACAGTGTCTTAACGTCTTGATTGATGCGATTTTGATGCACTTTTTAGTGCAATTATGTAGTGTGACTTTGATGTGACTTTAAATGTGGTTAGCATATTCTATAGAGCCAATTCATACTGAAATCACACCAAAGTAGCACAGGAACCTTTTTCAAAATCATGACACACAGAGTTGCATTGATGTGAATGGGCACTATTGAAAATAATGTGATTTTCCTTCTCATGTGATTCTATTTAACTCAAGAAGCATCAGAAAGCGCACCAGTGTGAACCAGCACTAAAAGTGTGTAATTCTGATTATAACTTAAGACGTTAAATAAACATTTAAACATCTGTAATTAAGAAAGAAAAATTGTCTCAAGGTCAGCAAGGCCTTAACACATTGGAAATATGTACTTGCTCGCATGATGCATCTCACACTACTTTTTCCTGCTTTTCACACTCATTTTCCATCTGAATTCACCTGGACTGAATGAATAATTGATATTAAAGGTGTTTTAGCATCAATTATTTTATGCAGCTTTAGTGAACTCTTTTGGGAAATATATGGGAAAGCAGAAACTGGATATTATGCCCTCAGTAAAATGTGGCCATTTCATGTGGTTTGGGAGTTTCAAGGAACAATTTCCCACATACACTGACTAATTACTTGAGGAATAAACAAGGACAACACTGCTTATACTTCATATAGCATGCAGTGTCTTCTCTAATTCCTCTAATTCCTGCAAGTACGAGGCATCCAATGTTTTTGAATAGACGTATGGCATGGTAAAGACTATTTATTCACAAAATCAAGCATCTTCTTGGGCTATAGATTTTCTCCTACATGGGGTGATTATTTGACCAACATTAAAATACAGTCATTTGTATAAGGTAAGTGTAAGAGGTTCTTGTAGTATTTATCCTCCCCCACATGAAATTAGTATTCAGCACAGGATGAAACTTATGTCAGTTTTGCTTATCAATATGGATGCCCAAATCTGTTGCAGTTAAAGTGAATGAAAGGCTGATTCATAAAATTTGACCTAGGCACATATATCTGTAGTGTTTACTTATCTCTCTCCAAAGCCATGAGCCCTAAGTCTTTCTGCTTCTTTGTTCCTCTGTTATCAGCATAATAACTTCTGACAAGTTCTCAGAGATGGGAGATAAAACCAGCCTGAAATTTGTGTTGGGGTGGGTGATATAAATAGATTAGCAGAGAGCCTGTCATGTCACAGCACAGCTCTGAAAGTATATGTGTTTATCTGTGGAGAGGGGGTGCATGCCTTTTCTCCAATCAGCTGTCACACAGTGTAAGCCAAGAATCCACTCCTACTGCTAATTAAGGGTCTAAGAAACCGAACACAATGTAAGAATTCTAAAGAATATAGCAAGCTGATGACAGCAGGTATGCATGTAAAACTTATGTAGGGAGATTCATCCCTGTGTATCATCTGAGGCTGTTCACTCCACTGGCTATAGGAAAGGGTTTACATCCACTTTAAGGCTTCTGGGAAGAGAGATGGAGAGACGATGGATGGTACAATCTGTCTATATGTGTGTTTTACTTTGCTTACATGCCATTTTGGTTGTGAAATATGCTGTTATGAAATGTGACAAGAAGGCACTAAAATGAAATGAATACTTCCTGTGTATTAACATATGCAAATTGCAATGCTAAAAAATCATAAATAGTCAGCAAAGTTAATTTTTCATACATTATACATTTAAACCCTTCCCTAAATGAATGTAGACTTCAAATCCACCTTTGAAAACAACAAAAACACCCATGCCACTGTTCACCATTAGACTACCATAAGACTACCCCCATCATTAGGAAAATCAAACAGCACTCTATAAATATTCTTGGTTAAGAAAATGCTTTTCCACAGTATGTAGCCAGGAGCTGGATATACAGTGCCTTGCGAAAGTATTCGGCCTCCTTGAACTTTGCAACCTTTTGCCACATTTCAGGCTTCAAACATAAAGATATAAAACTGTATTTTTTTTTGAAGAATTAACAACAAGTGGGACACAATCATGAAGTCGCTTGGGGTATGTCTCTATCAGTTTTGCACACGAGAGACTGAAATGTTTGCCCATTCCTCCTTGCAAAACAGCTCGAGCTCAGTGAGGTTGGATGGAGAGCGTTTGTGAACAGCAGTTTTCATTTCTTTCCACAGATTCTTGATTGGATTCAGGTCTGGACTTTGACTTGGCCATTCTAACACCTGGATATGTTTATTTGTGAACCATTCCATTGTAGATTTTGCTTTATGTTTTGAATCATTGTCTTGTTGGAAGACAAATCTCTGTCCCAGTCTCAAGGCTTTTGCAGACTCCATCAGGTTTTCTTCCAGAATGGTCCTGAAATTGGCTCCATCCATCTTCCCATCAATTTTAACCATCTTCCCTGTCCCTGCTGAAGAAAAGCAGGCCCAAACCATGATGCTGCCACCACCATGTTTGACAGTGGGGATGGTGTGTTCAGGGTGATGAGCTGTGTTGCTTTTACGCCAAACATAACGTTTTGCATTGTTGCCAAAAAGTTCGATTTTGGTTTCATCTGACCAGAGCACCTTCTTCCACATGTTTGGTGTGTCTCCCAGGTGGCTTGTGGCAAACTTTAAATGACACTTTTTATGGATATCTTTAAAAAATGGCTTTCTTCTTGCCACTCTTCCATAAAGGCCAGATTTGTGCAGTATACGACTGTTGTCCTATGGACAGAGTCTCCCACCTCAGCTGTAGATCTCTGCAGTTCATCCAGAGTGATCATGGGCCTCTTGGCTGCATCTCTGATCAGTCTTCTCCTTGTATGGGCTGAAAGTTTAGAGGGACGGCCAGGTCTTCGTAGATTTGCAGTGGTCTTATACTCCTTCCATTTCAATATTATCTCTTGCACAGTGCTCCGTGTAAAGCTTGGGAAATCTTTTTGTATCCAAATTCGGCTTTAAACTTCTCCACAACAGTATTTTGGACCTGCCTGGTGTGTTCCTTGTTCTTCATGATGCTCTCTGCGCTTTAAACAGACCTCTGAGACTATCACAGTGCAGGTGGATTTATACAGAGACTTAATTACACACAGGTGGATTCTATTTATCATCATTAGTCATTTAGGTCAACATTGGATCATTCAGAGATCCTCACTGAACTTCTGGAGAGAGTTTGCTGCACTGAAAGTAAAGGGGCTGAATAATTTTGCACGCCCAATTTTTCAGTTTTTTATTTTTTTTAAAAGTTTGAAATATCCAATAAATTTCGTTCCACTTCATGATTGTGTCCCACTTGTTGTTGATTCTTCAAAAAAAAAATTACAGTTTTATATCTTTATGTTTGAAGCCTGAAATGTGGCAAAAGGTCGCAAAATTCAAGGGGGGGCGAATACTTTCGCAAGGCACTGTATATTCCTGCAATCAGGAGACACTGTGTGGCTTTGCTGCGGGGGAGCCGTGTGTGCTGCAGCTGAGTCGTGGCCTGCTCCAGCAGAACCATCCAGCAGATATTCAAAGGGACATTTGCGGGCAGCACTCCTTGGTTGTTCGACAGCAGCCTGGAGGCCACTCCTATTCCATCTATCCTGTGGTGACATCAGATTCGGGTGACCCATAGAGCCTTACGGTGGAGGCCGGACACCATCCCTTAAGCCACATTCCTGAGAGACAGCCATCGTCATCATCACCATCATCGTCATTTCTTGTTCCAATGTGGTGATTTTAGTTGCAGTTTGTTCAACACAGGTGGATTTGCTTCTTTGTTTATTCACAACTAATTGATTCAGGTTGCTTTGTTCAGCCATTCAGAAATTCTTTGCATGCAATTGTTTTCAAGGGCTAGCTGAAGATCAACTGGATTGCCTCACAGTAATACAGGACTACTTCTCGCCTCCTCCCTGTAAGGTACCTGTGGTAGATAGTGTCTGTGACGGTATCGGTATGATATCCCCGTCAAGCATTCCCTCCTCTCCATACAAGAACTTCACAGGATCCCCCACACATGAGTCAAGACTGGATGCTGGAACCAAGACACTTTATTGACACAAAAACTCAGCTTATATGTGGTTACAGCCTGTTAGGAACGCCCCCCTCACACAGTGGGGTTTCCCATACAGATTATAGGAGACAAGTCGGAGCCGACCATGCAGACACATTTCTTTAGATAAAGACATCACTGGAGTTAATTACTACACTGAAGCAATCAGAATAATTAACATACTACTTCTCTAATCATTTAGCCTGATGATACAATACACATCTTTTAAGGGTAAACACAGATCTTCTTTACACAACACAATAGATCAATTAACCTTTAGAATAGTAAGGGGACATTAGCACGTCAATAACCTGTCAGAGGAATGAATCACACATGAAATTCCTTTCTACATCTACCCATGGCTAGCAGGGAGCAGTACACTGAGACATATAGGCAAATGTATCACAGTGTCCGAAGTGGAGCTTGTGTGCTGAGGATTCAGCCGAAAACTTAGTCATGCAGGTCAGGTTGGCAACAGTTCAGGCAAAGTGGTACACAATCAAAATCCAGAGTGGTAAGGCAGGCAGAGGTCATACACGAGCTGGTGGCGAAGTACAAAATCAGCAGGCTAGATAATAATCAAGAATTCAGGCAGAAGTTCATACACGGTAATCAGAGTCACAAAGCTATCAATACACCCAGGGAGCTAGTCCATACAAATGGGCACTGAGTAACAGGAATTTCATGCCATTTATGGGCTGCTTGATTGTACATTGTCCACAGCTGGCAGCAGGTGAGGCTAGTGAGTCCAAGGCAATGCATCAGGCTGGGAAAACATTGCAACAACTCCAGAGCCCCCCCCCCCCGTGGCACAGGTAAGACTGCAGCTGTGGAACCAGGAACATCCCGATTCAATGACACCCAGGTACATGACACTCCCCCACTTCAGGGATTTGTTTCTTTTGAGCTCATAGAGCTACAATTCACCAATAACTATTTGAAAGAGCAGGTTGAATTTCAATACAGTTTATTACTGTCAAATGTTCTAACATTGTATTCACTATTCTGCATCTATATGTTGATAAACAGAAGAGAGGGGTTTGACACCAATAAGAGCCATTCCTCTGCCCTCCTGTAATCTGTTCACATAGGCATTGTACAGTTGAGCTCATAAGTTTACATACCTTGCAGAATTTATGATTTCTTGGCGATTTTTTAGAGAATATGAATAACACAAAAACATTTCTTTCACTCATGGTTTGAATGGCTATTAAAGGTAACCATCCTCACCTGTGATCTGTTTTCTTGTAATTAGTGTGTGTGTATAAAAGACCAATGAGTTTCTGGACTCCTGACAGATACTTGCATGTTTCATCCAGTGCTAGACTGACATTTCTGGATTCTGAGTCATGGGGAAAGCAAAAGAATTGTCAAAGCATCTGCAGGAAAAGGTAGTTGAACTGTATAAAACAGGAAAGGGATATAAAAAGATATCCAAGTAATTGAGAATGCCAATCAGCAGTGTTCAAACACTAATCAAGAAGTGAAAAATGAGGGGTTGTGTTGAAACCACACCACGGTCAGGTAGACCAACTAAGATTTCAGCCACAACTGCCAGGAAAATTGTTCAGATGCAAAGAAAAACACACAAATAACTTCAGGTGAAATACAGGACTCTCTGAAAACACGTGGTGTGGCTGTTTCAAGATGCACAATAAGGAGGTACTTGAAGAAAGATGTGCTGCATGGTCGAGTCGCCAGAAGAAAGCCATTACTATGCAAATACCACAAAGTATCCCGCTTACAATACACCAAACTGCACAGAGACAACCCTCAAACCTTCTGGCACAAAGTCATTTGGAGTGATGAGTAGTGTTGCTCAAGAATATTCGTATTGCGAATATTCGTTACGAATATTGCATATTCGAGTATTCGCGAATAACTCGAATATCGCGGTCAAAATTTGCTATTATGAATATTCATATTTTTTCAAATTTATTTTTAAAACAGATCACATCCTAGTGATCTCCATCGACGTCTAAAAGTATTGCTGGTATGATTAGAGACCCTGGGCCGAGTAGCTGAGGCGATCCTTTTATGTTGACGAATATTCGCTTTCGCGAATATTCGCATTACGAATATTCGCGAATACTTTCTCCGCCCTTCTTTTGCATCAGAGCCAATCAGAGTTCTCCTACCACAGTTGTCAGAGGTTAGCAACCTCCATAGCAACCAATAGGAACCTGCCTGCACGACCAGTATATAAGATCACTCCCAGCAGTATTTCAGTGCAGATTCACAAGGTGGCTAGAGAGAGTGGAGTGTTTCTGTGCGTTTTTCCAGTGTATTGCGATCTTAGAGCTTAGAGCATTGTGCTTCCTATAGTGCTTTCAGTTCTGAGTTTCCTGCTTCTATAACCAACTGCTTTTTTCAAAGCAAAAGACCCAACAGCTTTTCTAAAAGCTCAGATTTGTGTTGTTTTGTCCAGGTTAGTGTAGCTTAGTGTTAGGCCCCGTACACACGACCAAACATGTATGCTGAAACTGGTCCGCGGGCCAGTTTCAGCATACATGTTCGGTCGTGTGTGGGCGCGAGCGGGCCGAATTCCAGCAAACATTTGCCCGCCGGGCCTTTTCCCAGCAGACAAATATTCCTGGACGTGTTTTAAAACCGTCCGCTGGAATCCTGCCCGCTCGGACATGTACGGTCGTCAGTACAGACCTACCGTACATGTCCAGGCGCCTGCCGTCCCTCGCATGCGTCGAATGACTTCGACGCATGCGTGGAAGCCTTTAAATGGCAGGCCCGCCCACGTCTCCGCGTCATCGCCGCGTCATCGTCGCGGCGACAACGCGGACACGCCCCGCGTATTGTTTACGCGCGGACTTCTGTACGATGGTGTGTACAACCATCGTACAGAAGCCCTCTGGCAGACATGTACGGTGAAAACGGTCCGACGGACCGCTTTCACCGTACATGTTTGTTCGTGTGTACCCGGCCTTAGATAGATTTCTGTGTAGTTAGTGTAAGTGTACATTTCTTTAAGGTAGCTTAGTTTAGTGTGTGTTTAGTCTCTGTGTTTTGTGTATAAAAAATAAATAAATTAGCTTTAGTTTAGTCATATAAGTTTGTGTAAGTAGAGTTAGTGTTTAGTGCATATTAGTTTATTATTTGTAGTCCTCGTCTTTGTCCTTGTCAGTCAGTGTAAAAAAAAAAAAAAAAAAGTTTTAGGTGTAGTAGTTTTATTCTAGTTTAGTAGCTGTCTACGTCTTTGTCTGCGTCTTTGTCTGCATGCCTGTCTTGTTAAAAGAACAAAAAACACTCCTTTCTCACATTCCCCCCCCCCAATAAAGTTTACCCCCCCCCCACATCAGCAAGCTGTCCAGGCATGCTGGGAGTTGTAGTTTTGCAACAGCTGGAGACACACTGTTTGGGAAATACTAATATCTGATCTTATATCCTAACTTTTAAACTAGTCTAAAATGCAGTTAAAGATAATGAAATAACAGTGGTGAAATTACTTACACTAATCAGCAGTTTTTCCTCACTGGATGAAAAGTTACTCCCCACCATCTTCGCTTCGCTGGGCAGCACAAAATAGCGATCCGAAAATCAACTGGCAAAGATCCAGGAAATGATCTCCGTTTCCGCGTGTTCTTAGCGCGCATGCGCGGACGAGAATTTCGCAATCAATTTCGCATTCGCATTAGCGAAATTTCGCCAAAATTTTTTTTTTTAGAAAATATCACGAATATTCGATTTTAACGAATATTTCACGAATATTCGTGATATATCGCGAAATCGAATATGGCGTATTCCGCTCAACACTAGTGATGAGACCAAAATTAAGCTTTTTGGCCAAAACCATAAATGCTACATTTGTTAACAAGGCCTATGATGAAAGGTACTGTAAGAGAACTACCAGAGTTGTCCCTGTGAACTCGCGGCAACGCGCGTGCGCATTCGCGGCAGTGTGCGCGCGTGTGCACGCGCGCGCACGGGCACGGGCGCGGGAGCGTACCCGCGCGTATTTGTCGCCAAACGCCCTATTTAAAGGATGCACTGACTCCAGCCCAGTGCTGACGGATCTCAGCTATCCGGTTCCTGTTTTCTGTGCCTGTTCCTGCGTTCCTGACTTCCTGTTACTGAACCTCGGCTTCCCTGACCTTGCTTTGGATTTGCTTATTCTCTGATTCCTGGTTTCTGATCTCGGCTTCCCTCGTGACCCTGCTTCCTGCCTGATGACTTTGTGCCTTGCTGCCCGCTCGTTGCTGAACCCGGCTTCCCATGTGACTACGCACCTGTCTCCTGTCTTGTTCTGCTGCACTTCCCGGGTACCTGCGACTTGGTCTCTGCGACCGGCTGCGACTGTCTGCTTCTCAAGATTCGCATCACCTGCTGGGGCCTTCTGGGATTACATCTGCAGGCACTCGTGTCTCCCCTGGCCCTCGGTTTCCCCTGTCTCCACTCTCAGTGGGACCGGGGCCGGAGATTCAAGAGAGGCTGACCTCGTCACTTCAGACTTCACCCAGGTACGTGACAGGTACACCATTCCCACTGTAAAACACGGAGGTAGATCGCTGATGTTTTGGGGATATGTGAGCTACAAAGGCACAGGAAATTTGGTCAAAATTGATGGCAAGATGAATGCAGTATGTTATCAAAAAATACTGGAGGAACATTTGCATTCATCAGCCAGGAAGCTGCGCATGGGACCTACTTTGACATTCCAACATGACAATGATCCAAAACACAAGGCCAAGTCGACCTGTCATTGGCTACAGCAGAATAAAGTGAAGGTTCTGGAGTGGCCATCTCCGTCTCCTGACCTCAATATCATTGAGCCACTCTGAAGAAATCTCAAAACGTGCAGTTCATGCAAGACAATATATTCGTGATATATCGCGAAATCGAATATGGCGTATTCCGCTCAACACTAGTGATGAGACCAAAATTAAGCTTTTTGGTCAAAACCATAAATGCTACATTTGTTAACAAGGCCTATGATGAAAGGTACTGTAAGAGAACTACCAGAGTTGTCCCTGTGAACTCGCGGCAACGCGCGTGCGCATTCGCGGCAGTGTGCGGCAAGATGAATGCAGTATGTTATCAAAAAATACTGGAGGAACATTTGCATTCATCAGCCAGGAAGCTGCGCATGGGACCTACTTTGACATTCCAACATGACAATGATCCAAAACACAAGGCCAAGTCGACTTGTCATTGGCTACAGCAGAATAAAGTGAAGGTTCTGGAGTGGCCATCTCCGTCTCCTGACCTCAATATCATTGAGCCACTCTGAAGAAATCTCAAAACGTGCAGTTCATGCAAGACAGCCCAAGAATTTACAGGAACTGGAGGCTTTTTGCCAAGAGGAATAAAGAGTTGTTGTTAAAGAGGGCAATACATGGTATTAAGAACTGGGGTATGTAAACTTTTGATCATTTGGCTAGTTTCTGTTGTCATAATGATTTAAAAAGAGTAAACACAGTTGATTGATAATAAACGACTTCAGCCAAACACTAATTATAAGTGAAAGAAAGTGAAAGAAAAGTTTTTGTGTTATCACTCAAATTCTCTGAAAAATGGCAAGAAATCATAAATTCTGCCAGGGTATGTAAACTTAGACTTATGAGCACAACTGTATGTACCTTGCTATGTACAGAGATTATAGTCCTCACTGCTGAATGTTTAATATGTATATGTAAATGCTATTAAATTATTGAAAACATTTCTATAATGCCTCGTACACACGCTTGGTTTTCTCGGCAAGAACCAGCAAGAAAACTGCTGGCAGAGCTAAACCGAACGTGTGTACGAGGCTTTCAGGTTTCTCGTCAAGAAAACTGCCTAAAATCTTGACAAGAAAAATAAAGAACATGTTTTCTATTTTCTCGTCGTGATTCTGTTTTCCTGCCGAGAAACCGAGAGTGTGTATACTTACCTGTCGCCGTGGAAACTCGCGCATGCTCAAAATGACTTTGATGCATGCGCGGTAGCTTCCTAGGCATAGGTAGGGTGCAGCAAGATGGTGGCGACGGCATCAAATGTGACGAGTGCATGCCCGTCGTACACGTTGACGTCACCGCGTTCTTGCCTTTCAAAACAACCGAGGTTGCATGGTATTTTGGTAGTTGTGCTAATTGAGCCACGTGATAATAGGTTGTAAAATTGGGGAATTGGCCTCTAGGTTTAGGTAGAGGGTGTGCTTCAGTAGTGGCGGTTTAGACGAGCCCCAGACAAAGGCAGTCTTTTTGCTTTGTATTATTCTTAAAATATATGCTGGGACTGGAATAGGTAGGACTCTGAAAAGATAAAGGATTTTAGGTAGTATAGCCATCTTGATAAGATTTTAACCTCTCAGGTTAAGAAAAAAGTACAAAGGGGTTAGGGGTGTACCATCATCCTAGTATCGAAGATAAAGTTGACGGTTCAGGGAATCCCCAGAAACCCTGAAAGCCGACAGACAATGAGTGGGCGGGGAGGACTATACCGATACGGGGTGAAGTGTTTATACTCAACCAGAGTGATGCAAAAGAGTAGTTTTTAGAAAGATTTATTCACAAAATATACAGAAAAAAGATTTAAAAAAAAAGAACAGACAATACATTTAAAATACAGTACATATACAGCGATTAGGTCACCAGATGTGCAATCCCTTCAGAAATGAGGAGGGGGTACGGGTGAACCAGAAGCGCCATGAGACAAACAGTCTCGGGTCTCGACTAGTTTCGCGATTTATTAATCGCTTCGTCAGGAGACGATCTACAAGATGGAGTACAGAGAAAAAAGATCATTAACAAGAAACACATATAATTATAACTATGGCCAGTGGAGATTTGTCGGGTGGACCATCTCTGTAGGCCAAAACATAGTAAGCAGGGGGATTGAGGATCATGTCGCCTACCTATGGGCACAGCGTCCGGGTCTCCCAGCAAGGTCCTAGAGCGACCAACAATTGGGGGTTCACAAAAGGAAAATCCTAGAAAAGACCTATTGATAGAGGTATATGTCAAAGAAGGGTTAACTGGGCTTGCAGGTGATGGATGTGGGTTGGGAACAAACATGCAGTGCCTGGGACATGGGAAGGATTGTGCAGAGGGAGAGAGGGTAGGGGAACAGAAGGAAAGATGGGGAGAGGAAGGAGGGAAAAGAAAAGGGGTATGTGTGAAGGAAAGAAGAGAGGAAGGGTACTCTCAACAAATAAACAAAAAAGGGAAAGTGTGGTAAGAGGGAGTATATAATGGAGAGGGACAAAGAGAAAGAAAGAAAGAGGGAAAATAAAAGAAGGGATATTAGGCATGAGAGGGGGAGGGAGTGAGGGGAATGAAAAAACGAAAAAAGAGAGGGGGCGGGAGAAGAAAAGAAAAGGGAAAAATTGGGGGGAAAAAAGGGACGAGAGAGGAGAAGGAAAAAAAAGGGGGGAGAGGGGGTGGAAAATTGTGATTGAGAGACAGGATGGGTAAGGCAGATTATGTAGCCTGATAGGTGCAACCAAAATCAAGAAAATGACCCGGGATGCAAAATGCAAAGCCTAGGGAGGGGGGATGTGAAGGGAGGGGTTTAGAGTGATGGGATGGTGAAATTAAGTAATAAGCTGTTACCTGGTTACCCAAAAGTATCAATGGTAATAAAATGGGGGTCCCAGGACTGGTAGTCCCGTAAGATGAGAACGCACAAAGCGTTTACTGATGAGTGTGGGATAGTAAACAGCCACGTGAAGCTTAAGTGAAACAAAGTTACCGGTTCACTGGTTCAGAGGCAGCATTACTACCTATATAAAAAAGCATAAATGGAAGTGAAACACAGATTCAAACAGAGGGAGAAAAAAAAGAGGACTATATTAGGCTTGATACAGTTCACACAGGTGGACTTACTTGTATGTACATGGTGATGCACATGTCCTGGGACCCTGGCTCAAATGCAATGTGTGTAGTTGAGATCCAGGTATAAATAGCCCAGTTCTAATCCCAAACAGGTGTGTGTGTTTGTCTGGGAAAGCCCTGCAAGGGGCGTATCCAGAACAGCCACCCAATCCAGCCACTACCTTGCACCATGTCATCCCAAAAGTTTTGACAGCTTATTACTTAACCCGAGTACCCAGAGGAAACCCATGCAGGCACAGGAAGAACATGCAAACTCCAGGCAGATGGTGTCGTGGTCGGGTTTGCTGCTATATACCACGATCTGTGAGGCTGTGCTATATACCATGATCTGTGAAGCTGCACTGTATACCATGATCTGTGAGGCTGCGCTATATACCATGGTCTGTGAGGCTGCGCTATATACTATAATCTGTGAGGCTGCAGCCGCTGCGCTATATACCATGATCTGTGAGGATGCGCTATATACCATGATCTGTGAGGCTGTGCTATATACCATGATCTGTGAGGCTGTGCTATATACCCTGATCTGTGAGGCTGCACTATGTACCATGATCTGTGAGGCTGCGCTATATACCATGATCTGATCAGACCTATACTAGCGTCCCCAGTAGTATAGTGTTCCCAAAAATTTGGTGTTAGCAGGACCAGCCCAGACACCTGCCAACACCTGCGTTTAGCCCCTCCCCCAGCCCACCCAATTGTAGCATTATAAGATCACTGTCACTTCCAAAACACATCACACAAAACCGCAGCATTTAGCAGAGTCAGGTCTGATCCGTGCTAGCCCTGGCAGTTAATTTTTTTGGAGTGGTACAAACAGTCCTCTGACAACCAGGTGCTTTTTTACATATGAGTCGCACTAGTTACATAGAAATGTATTGGCCAAAATGTCAAATGAAAGGTACACTAGTGAAGAGGCCTACAGGATGCTGAGCATGACAGATGAGAGCGGGGAGTCCTCACGGTCAGGTATGTCCTACTGTTTTACTGTACTGCTACTGTGATTTATGCTATAATGCAATGTTTTATTGTTACTGTGTTTTATTATGTTTGCCTTGCAGGTATGACCCACTGTTTTACAATACTGTTACTGTGAATTATTTTTAACTTTTGTTTGCAAGTATGCCATTCAGCTGCAGCACTGATTTATTTATTTTAACAGCAACATGGTTTGCTCTCACGATACGTACCTATCACAGTTTCGGAGGCCATGAAATGCCAAGATAGCACAAAATCCCCCAAATTACCCCTTTTCGGAAAGTAGACACCCCACGGTATTTTGTAAGAGGCATAGTGAGTATTTTTCAACTCTTATTTGTTTTGGATAATAAAGAAAGAAAATGAAAAAATTTAGTTTTTCTTTTTTTAATTTTCAAAACTTTGTGACAAAAAGCGAGATCTGCAAAATACTTAACATGCCTCTCAGCAAATAGCTTGGGATGTCTACTTTCCGAAAAGGGGCTATTTTTGTGCTATCTTGGCATTTCATGGCCTTTGAAACTATGATAGGTAGTGAGGAGTAAAATTAGCAATTTACGCCCTTAGAAAGCTTGAAGGCGGTAATTGGTTTTCCGGGGTTCTGTACGTGTCTAGATTGCCAAAAAGTCTCACACATGTGGTCTCCCCATACTCAGGAGAAGCAGCAGAATGCATTTGGGGTGTAATTTCACATATACCCATGGCATGTTTGAGCAATATATCATTTAAATGACAACAACCATGTTCTCAATGAACCCAAAAAACTCATTAATATCAAAGCTGAATATTTTTGGAAGTAGTTTTTAGTTTTTAGTTTAGTTTTAGCTATTTTAGGGGGATATCTGTGTGTGCAGGTGACTATTACTGTGCATAATTATTAGGCAACTTAACAAAAAAAAAAATATATACCCATTTCAATTATTTATTTTTACCAGTGAAACCAATATAACATCTCAACATTCACAAATATACATTTCTGACATTCAAAAACAAAACAAAAACAAATCAGTGACCAATATAGCCACCTTTCTTTTCAAGGACACTCAAAAGCCTGCCATCCATGGATTCTGTCAGTGTTTTGATCTGTTCACTATCAACATTGCGTGCAGCAGCAACCACAGCCTCCCAGACACTGTTCAGAGAGGTGTACTGTTTTCCCTCCTTGTAAATCTCACATTTGATGATGGACCACAGGTTCTCAATGGGGTTCAGATCAGGTGAACAAGGAGGCCATGTCATTAGTTTTTCTTCTTTTATACCCTTTCTTGCCAGCCACGCTGTGGAGTACTTGGACGCGTGTGATGGAGCATTGTCCTGCATGAAAATCATGTTTTTCTTGAAGGATACAGACTTCTTCCTGTACCACTGCTTGAAGAAGGTGTCTTCCAGAAACTGGCAGTAGGACTGGGAGTTGAGCTTGACTCCATCCTCAACTAGAAAAGGCCCCACAAGCTCATCTTTGATGATACCAGCCCAAACCAGTACTCCACCTCCACCTTGCTGGCATCTGAGTCGGACTGGAGCTCTCTGCCCTTTACCAATCCAGCCACGGGCCCATCCATCTGGCCCATCAAGACTCACTCTCATTTCATCAGTCCATAAAACCTTAGAAAAATCAGTCTTGAGATATTTCTTGGCCCAGTCTTGACGTTTCAGCTTGTGTGTCTTGTTCAGTGGTGGTCGTCTTTCAGCCTTTCTTACCTTGGCCATGTCTCTGAGTATTGCACACCTTGTGCTTTTGGGCACTCCAGTGATGTTGCAGCTCTGAAATATATCCAAACTGGTGGCAAGTGGCATCTTGGCAGCTGCACGCTTGACTTTTCTCAGTTCATGGGCAGTTATTTTGCGCCTTGGTTTTTCCACACGCTTCTTGCGACCCTGTTGACTATTTTGAATGAAACGCTTGATTGTTTGATGATCACGCTTCAGAAGCTTTGCAATTTTAAGAGTGCTGCATCCCTCTGCAAGATATCTCACTATTTTTGACTTTTCTGAGCCTGTCAAGTCCTTCTTTTGACCCATTTTGCCAAAGGAAAGGAAGTTGACTAATAATTATGCACACCTGATATAGGGTGTTGATGTCATTAGACCACACACCTTCTCATTACAGAGATGCACATCACCTAATATGCTTAATTGGTAGTAGGCTTTGGAGCCTATACAGCTTGGAGTAAGACAACATGCAAAAAGAGGATGATGTGGTCAAAATACTCATTTGCCTAATAATTCTGCACTCCCTGCATATTCCATGGGCCGGATTCAGATACAATGGCGTATCTGTCCGGCCCGCATAACGTATCTCCGATATGTTACGCCGCTCTAACTTTGGGCGCGAGTTCTCTATTCAGAAAGAACTTGCGCCCTTAGTTACGGTGGCGTAACGTATGTTTTGCGGCATAAGGCTGCGTAATTCAAATGGGGATGTAGGGGGCGTGTTTTATTCAAATGTGTTTTGACCCCGCGTTTTTTACATTTTGTTTGAATGGCGCATGCGTCGTCCGTAAAATATCCCAGTGTGCATTGCTCTAAATGACGTTGCAAGGACGTCATTGGTTTCGGCGTGAACGTAAATTACGTCCAGCCGTATTCGCGAACGACTTACGCAAACGACGTAAAATTTCAAAAATCGGCGCGGGAACGACGCCATACTTAACATTAGCTACCCCTCATATAGCAGGGGTAACCAAACGCCGGAAAAAGCCGAACGCAAACGACGTAAAAAAAAGCGCCGGGCGGTCGTTTGTTTCTGAATCGGCGTAAATCCTCATTTGCATATTCCTCGCGTAAAAAGACGGAAGCGCCACCTAGCGGACAGCCTGGAATTGCAGCCTAAGATCCGACGGTGTAAAACACTTACACCTGGCGGATCTTAGGGATATCTATGCGTAACTGATTCTCTGAATTAGTCGCATAGATATGACCGTCGTATCTCTTTCTGAATCCGGACCCATATATCCTTATATTATTGTTAGAACAGAGCTCATATCAGTCCTATAGAACAATTCATACAAGCTAGAAATTAGATCAATATAGATGGATATTTTTACCTGTTCTACCATAATGACTACTTTGTGCTACTGAGTGTTCCTCGTGGGCAGGTAACTGCCCCCCCCCCCAAAAAAAAAAGATAAGATATATATAAAAATAAATAAATAAATACAAATAAACATACACAAACAAACAACACAGACCTCTGGGAAGCCCCCTCCCAACCACCAAGCTAACCTACCAACCCATGTCCACACCCCACCCATATACAGTAACTTTTCAAAGGTAACTTTTCTCAGCATGTCTGAGCTTGAGAATTCAATCCAGGGTGACCACAAATCCATAAACTTATGGTAGCATTCCTGTATACTTGCTGCTATTTCCTCCATTCTCTTTATTGGATTCCGTTCAGCTACCCATTCTTTAATAGTGGGAGCAACTTGTGTACTCCAATGTCTGGGTATGAGTATTCACGCTGCGGAGATTAGGTAGGGAAGTAGTCCTTTTTTAACCTCTCGCATGGATTGTAAAGCTATTTCTGGAGATTTCTGGTAAGATATGCCAGTGACGGAGGAGCAAATTTGAAATACAGACTCCCAAAATGCTTTGATCCGGGGAAAAGTCCACCATATATGAATCATTGTACCTACATCTCTTCCACAGCGCCAGCACTCCTCAGGGTAAATCTGAGAAATTCTATGTAACCTCGCCGGGCATCTAACCCTTTTGGTTAATATTTTATAGTTCTTTTCTTGCATGTAAGTTGAGGAACTAGATTTGAAAGTTAGCAAGAAAGCTTTCTTCGTTTCTTCTGCAGGGATCAAATGGCCAAATTCTCTCTTCCATGACCACGCAATTACCAGTTAAAGCTGCCCAGCGGCAATTTGTAAAAAGTACTCTGGTCATTAAGAAGGTAAAACCTTCCCGGCTTGAAGTAGTTAAAGTAACTAATAATGAATAAATATTAAAGGGTCACTAAAGGATTTTTTTTTTTTTAGCTAAATAGCTTCCTTTACCCTAATGCAGTCCTGGTTTCATGTCCTCATTGTATGTTTTTGCTGTAATACTTCTCTGTTCTGCACACTTCCTGGTTGTCTGTTTCCTTATGAAAAAAGTACTGGGAGCTTCTCTCTGTGGTCTCTAATCAAGGAGGTGTGATTACTGTGTGTCTAAAACCCCTCAGAACCAATCACTTTCATTTTAAAAACAAACACTGCCCTCTATTGGCTCTGTGTCTCTGTCCTTCACAGAAGGATGAAACTAGATGAAAAACAAAAGTGAAACTGCAGGCACATTATATGATTGATTTTTATCTATTTTTAATCATTTTTAAAAGGAATCAGTTAACTAGTATGTCTCTATACCCTGTAAACAGTCATTTCAGCAAAAAAAAAAAATTCCTTTACAACTCCTATAACATTAATGTATTAAATTATATTTTTAGTTTAATGCTATTTATCTTATCTTTTGGATATGGCCAGATTTTTTAAATTAGAAGCAACATTTGTTGACAAATGACAACTGCATAAAGCCTCGTACACACGATCAGTCAATCCGATGAGAACGGTCTGAAGGACCGTTGTCATAGGTTAACCTAAGAAGCTGACTGATGGTCCATCGTGCCTACCCACCATCAGTTAAAATCGATCGTGTCAGAACGCGGTGACGTAAAAAACAACAATGTGCTGAAAAAAATGAAGTTCAATGCTTCCAAGCATGCGTCAACTTGATTCTAAGCATGCCTGGATTTTTAAGCGATGGTTGTGCCCACTAACGATCGTTTTTTTCCCATTGGTTAGGAATCCATAGGTTAATTTTAAAGCAAGTTGGCTTTTTTTTAACCTATGGTTAAATAACCTATGGGCCCCACACACGATCGGTTTGGACCAATGAAAGCGGTCCATCAGACCGTTGTCCTCTGGTTAACCTATCGTGTGTACGAGGCCTGAGAGTTTCTCTTTTAATCTTATCACACCTAATTTTACTGGGCAGAGAAAGGAGAAGCAGAAGACTGAACTCTCCTCCTACCAGCATGTTTCTTGTTAGCACATGGGTACTGCAGTACTTCAAATTTGCTCCTTCAGCTGCTTCTCCCTCTTTTGGTCTAAGCTGTGGACTACAAGAAGCGCATACCAGGCCAAATTGAAGAACTTACACTGCTTAATTAAAAATACATTTATTGATGGATTAATGAATACAAAGCTGCATTCATGTATGTCTTTTTTATCTGCTTATAGTTCAGGTGTAAGAGATAAAAATGTTTAAAAAAAGAGAGAAAAGGACTTTGATTTATTGTGTGGCGAGACCTCACCCTTAAGCCTGTAACTTGTAGTTGCTCCTTGGTCTGGGCCTTGATGTAAACTTTTTTTTCCTTCCCCTTTATTATAGTTAAAAAATGTTATACAATATAATTCAAGTAAAAAAATGACACATTCACACAATGTTCATAGACTAGTCATTAAGTGAAATTTTGGAAGTAGTAAATTACATCCTATACCTAATAGACTCACTATAAGATCCTGAGTCACATATTTGTTGTACAGATTCCAAACTAAGTAGCTGCTTTCTTATAAGAAAGACATTACTCAGTCTGCGTGTTTTAGGTCAGAGGCATGTCCCATCTTATCCCATAATGAAACACCCTTGTACACCATTCCTTTTGTGCCCTAAAGCTGTTCAGATGCTGGTTGACTTTGAAGTTGCTCTTCAGTTTGTGGTACTGACAGAAAACAAACTGTCACATTCTGCTGGGATGGTGTAGCCTTTTCTTAAACTAGTCATAGAACTGAGTGATTTCATACTGGGCATTTTTAGAAATATTGGCTAATTGAGAACTTTTTCCTATTCCTTATTAAATAGAAATTCTTTCAAAAATCACCACCCCCTTAGTGTGGGACTGGGTTATTAAAATATTATTACAAATATAGACTGGAGATCTGTGTACATTTTAACTGTACTTAGAGATGGCAATGGTAATGTCAGGTCACCTGTGGCCAGGTGACAAGTGCACCCCATTGGAGACAGGGGTGCACCACAAGGTAGTGAACCCAATAGCTGACTGCTGCGGATGGACAGGAATCGTGAGCCCAAGATTCCCCAGGGCGGGGGGTCTAAGGTCCAGCAGGTGTTCACCAGAGCCTCTGGTGGTGAGGATGGCCTTCGCTGCAACTGAACCCAGGTCGCGGCCCCTGGGGTCCCCCAGGTCACGCTCCGTAGGGAGAGAGGAGAAGCAGCCACTGAGGACACAAGGGATAGTGATGGGTAAGCCGAGGTCAGGACAAAAGGCAGACGAGGGTACCAAGGGACAGGCCAAAGGTCAGGGTCACAGGCAAACAGAAATAGTCAGAGATGAGACAAAATCGGTACACAGAAAGGTAAACGTAGGACACTGCAGACAGAAACACAAGCTAACAAACAAAGTTGAACAGCAAAGCAGACCTGCAGTGCAACAGTTAATATAGACTTCCTGGGATGGCCTGGGGTGGAGCCATACAGGGAGGAGATGATAAAAGGCAGCCAGAAAGAGAGTCAGGCCTCTAATGGACACATGGAGGAGAAAGTAAGCTGCCAGACATTGTTGCATATCCATGACAGGTAACCCAACTTATTCTGGAAGCAATAACTTTTTGTTAATGGCAATTAACCCCTAATTAGCTTTTTTATTATACTTGTGTTTTGTAGTTTGAACCATTAGTCCCCTGCAGCCACAATTGGGCTGGTGTCTCTGTTTGTGGGGTAGGTACAGTTGTTCTGTGCATCAAGTTTATCTCTGAGGCCCCCATATTTTGGACCCTTTTTATGTTCGGACATCGTTTGATTTTCAGCTGTATTTTTGACAAATCTTTGTATGCAACTTATTATTATTGTTTTCTTTCATAGACTGTATCTATTACACTGAATGAATTTCACACCCCGGAATAAGCCAACAATTTGGTGAAATGTGTTGGGACATTATGCTACATTCATTCTAATTCAGTGTATTTTCTATAATTTATTGTTCTAATTTTTTTGCTTAATTGAATTGAATAAAATTTTGTTCTCATTTAATCTTGTTTCAAAACAATTTATGTGACTTGTCTAGGCACCGTCATAATCCCTCTATCCCTCCCTTTACCTTTTATTCTGGAAGTTGCTGGCATCCTCAAAGACTTCTATAAGCTTGTTAAAAGACACCTAGACATCCAGTAGAGGCAAAAGCGTTAGTAAAATACCTGAATAGTCTTGTGCCTGAATAAAGTTCATCCTATATCCACCATACTGTTTTACTATTCTTACTTTCATAATGAAGGGGGCAATATTCTCACAATGTACATATACAGTATATGAGTATATACACTTGAAGAAGGGCTAAAGAAACAAAGTCTTTCCCATTTTAGAATATGGGCATTCTTGTGCACATCATATACAGAATGAAAACTATCAATACCAATACTCAGACAAATGAACATATTGAAATGTACAAATATATATAAAAGTGATAAAGAAGGCAAAATAAGCTCTGTGTATAAAAAGTGACCATATTTTTGAACTGTAGCACTACCCTCGTAGGAGCTGCTGGTTTAGATTTGGGCCTGCACGTTACCTCATTCCTCGTTGTCTAGGGCTTGATAGTTTGTAAATAGTTCAATGTCCACAAGTTATAAATCCTTTTTCTTTAGCTTTTATTTTCCAAACAACTTGTAGAAGTAGAGGGATTAAGGATCAGGGGTAAGGTTCAGGCGCACAAGGCAGATCACTGGGGAATTGCTAAACTTCAAAGTCACACTCACCACTTTCTCTCGAGTGGGTATTGCTCACCCGGATAGGTCCCTCTCACCTGGCCTAGCAGCCGGGATGATGCACGGACAAGAATAATCTCAGTCTCTGCCACAGACTGGTTGCAAGTTCAAATGAGGGATTCTGGAATCCTCTGCCACAGGATTTGGTACCCGGATATCCAGCCTTACAGTTCTTTATCCAGCCTTACAGTTCTTTATCCAGCCTTACAGCCTTTAAGCCAACCCAGCACACAAAAAGGTATTGTAGGCTACGGTGCATCCTTCAATAAGTTACCAGGCATCTCCCAAAGTACCAGCCTTCTGCTCGGTCCTTTCTGGGACAGGTCCTCCCCTGGTTTCCTCCACTGAGTGGCTTCCTGCCACAGGACAGCACAGGATCACCTCCAAGCATAGGCCCTAGTCAGGACAACGGGGCCTACCAGGCAGGAATGCAGCCTCGGGCCAGCATTGGCCCGAGGCTGAAAATCACACAGCACATACCTCGCGCCAGGAGGGCCACGAGGCAAAAAAGGACCCCAAAAAATGGCGTCTGCCCCGTAAGTATCCTTCCCCAGCATGCCCAGCGGGGAGATCACTCTTACTGGGCTGTTCCCGGGGAAAGACACCCAATACACCATGGCTTGCCTTAGTTCCAACATTGGCCTGTGGTGGTATTGCCACCCACAGACAAACAAAGGGAAATCCCTCCAAGCACAGCCACAACAGAGGCTGATTTAGCCTTAATTAACAAAGTCTAAGCTAATTATCAGCTCAGAAACCCTCTAAAATTTAACATAGCACCTGGTCATCGGGAGCAGGGCACTACAGAACAAATACGTTTAAATGAATAAAGGAAATGCTTACAAAATATTTGATTCTGAAGTGGTGGTGGTGCGATGGTTGCACTGTTATTTCCTATAATGTATTACTAAATAGCTTTATGGGTTGAGTATTGAATATTTTGATACACTGATACCTCAAAAATCCCAATGTATGTAAATTATTCTAGTAAGTAAATGGTCTGAATTTACTATGATGAGTTTTTGAAAGATAAACTGTTAGAAACTCTGTAAAGTGTACAGGTAGTGGTAGAGTAGGATAGGATGTTAAAACAAACACAATTATGGCGCGAAAGAGGGAAATTTGAACCACAATACCACAAAAAGTGGGTAAATAAATAATTATAAAAAGGGAAGAGGAGGAAGGGAAACGAAAAGACCAGTGACTGAATTATAATAAAGAGGATAGTAATGAAAGTCCCACAATTTAAAGTTTGTATATAAACAGTTTAGGATGACATATACACCGTGGCAACACTTTGGAGAGTAAAGCAAGACTCTGTAATAGAAAAAACAAAAACAAAAAATGCGCCTACTAAGTGCAGTATGTCTGATAATATGGAATTTATTAATTAAAACAGCCAAATGACTACTCACTAAAAAGTAGTACAAAATGCGCTCATTAAAAGGGAAGTGTAGTCACTGTGGATCGTCAGCCAATGATGGTGGCTTCTCTGGTGAAGGTTTTGTTGATTGCTTTTTAGGGAAGAAGCGTGGCAGAGCACTGCGGGCACAGTGACTGTTCGGCGGCGTGCGTTCCAGCCTGGAGCGCACACGGTTCTCGGCGGCAAGATGTGACGTCAGGCAGGGGCTCATGGTAATGACGCGTTTCAATGCTAGCCTAGAGTGATCCCTGGATGGCTGTTAAAACTTTGCTAGTTTTACAAACATTGCTATATGCCCCATTTTGCTCCACACAGCATATATAAGAATGCCAGTCTCCTCCTCCCATTAGATCTGATAGGAGAATGACCCTGGGCTGGGGCTCGAGTGCATCTAGGAGGAGTGACGAGATCCTGGAATGAGAGGCACAAGAGAGAGCAAATAGAGGACAGCGGGAGAGAACACTTCTTAAAATCTCCAGGGAGGACAACTGGTCGCAGCTGGGAGGGCTGGTGAGTGAGCACAGTTGGGAGGACTGGGGAGGCACACCTGACAGAACTGGGAGATTACAGCTTGAGGTCATCCGATTTATGTGCGAGTTCACAGTTCGCACTGCGATCTGTGAACCGATCTGGGTGTGTCATTAACAATGTAATGACACCCGCAGCGGTTCTCAGAAGGCAGTGTGAACTGCCTGCGGGAGAGGAGCGATACAGGAACCAGCGCTGTAATCGCACTGGTTTTCACATTGCATTAGTGTAAACCTAGGCTAATGACTGTGTGTTGAGTTATTTTGAGGGGACAGTAAATTTACACTGTTATACAAGCTGTACACTCACTTCTTTACATTGTAGCGAAGTGTAATTTCTTCAGTGTTGTCACATGAAAAGATATAATAAAATATTTACAAAAATGTAAGGGGTGTACTCACTTATGTGAGATACTGTATATATATCAGATTTACGTTACGCCTCTGCAACTTAGACGGGCAAGTGCTGTATTCTTAAAGCACTTGCTCCGTAAGTTGCGGTGGCGTAGCGTAAATCGGACGGCGTAAGCCCGCCTAATTCAAATTTGGAACAGGGGGGCGTGTTTTATGTAAATGTTCTGTGACCCGACGTGATTGACGTTTTTCACGAACGGCGCATGCACCGTCCGTGGAAATCTCCCAGTGTGCATTGCTCCTAATACGCCGCAAGGATGTATTGGTTTTGACGTGAACGTAAATTACGTCCAGCCCCATTCACGGACGAGTTACGCAAACGACGTAATATTTTCAAATTTTGTCGCGGGAACGACGGCCATACTTAACATTGGTACGCCGCACTTACGCCACCATATAGCAGGGGTAACTATATGCCGGGAAAAGCCTAACGTAAACGGCGTAACTTTACTGCGTCGGCCGGGCGTACATTCGCGAATTCGCATATCTAGCTGATTTACATATTTTGACACGTAAATCAGCGTACACGCCCCTAGCGGCCAGCGTAAATATACAGTTACGATCCGACGACGTAAGAGACTTACGCCTGTCGGATCTAATAGATATCTATGCGTAACTGATTCTAAGAATCAGGCGCATAGATACGACGGCACAACGCAGAGATACGACGGCATATCTGGAGATACGCTGTCGTATCTCCACTGAGAATCCGGGCCATAGTATATATACTGTGTAGATTTTATAAAAGTGTAGTTTGCTATCTAAGGTACTTTTATACTAACTATCTTAACCTGAATGTACCTGCATAACCAATCAACTGTTGGAATGTCTTTTCACTTCTCTCAAAGACTCCAGCAGTGGGACCTCAGTGTAAATCAAGGAAGCCTCAATTCTAACACTGCATTTTTCATGTAAAGTACCTGAACAATTCAACCAAGAAATTGAAAGACCTGCATATGTTGTCAAGGGCTGGGAACTCCCAGGAGTCTGAGTTAGAAATCCTTGTTGGCAAGCACAGAGGTAAGATTATTTTTGTAGTTGGTTACCCGGTTTGCACTCATCTCAGGAGGGATCTTAGTCCACTCTTCTTTATAGATCTTCTCTAAATCCTTAAGGTTTCTTGGCTGTCGCTTGGAAACTCGAAGTTTCAGCTCCCTCCATAAATTTTCTATGACCTTAGCGTGTTTCTTCTTGAGCCACTCCTTTGTTGCCTTGGCAGTATGTTTTGGGTCATTGTCATGCTGAACAGTTTTCTGGCTGTGGAAGAAGGTTCTCATCCAATATTTTACAATACATGGCCCAATACATGGCCCATCCATTGGCCCCTCAATGCAGCAAAGTCAGTTTGTACCTTTAGCAGAGAAACAGCCCCAATGACAATGACCCAAAACATTCCGCCAAGGCAATAACGTTGTGGTTTAAGAAGTAGCATATTAAGGTCATGTAGCGGCTTAGCCAGTCTGCAGACCTTAAGCCTATACAAAATTTATGGAGGGAGCTGAAACTTTGAGTTCCAAAGAGACAGACAAAAAACCTTAAGGATTTAGAGAAGAGGAGTGGACCAAAATCCCTCCTGAAATGTGTTTAAACCTGGACACAAACTACAAGAAATGTATTACCTCTGTGCTTGCCAACAAGAGTTTCTCCACTAAGTACTAAGTCATGTTTTTCTTGGAGATCAAGGGCCAAATCCTCAAAAGAGATACGACGGAGTAACTGCTGTTACTCCGTCGTATACCTGGACCTAACTATGGAACTGATCCACAGAATCAGTTTTCCATAGTTAGGGAGAAGATCCGGCATGTGTAATTGAATTACACTGCCGGATCTTAGGATGCAGTACCGCATCCGCCGCTGGGGGCATTTCGTGTCGAAATGCCGCTTCGGGTATGCAAATTAGCACTTACGGAGATCCACGAAGCTTTTCTGCTTCGTTTTTTCTCCGTAAGTATTAAGTTGCATACGCAAAATTAGGGCTGCTTTTATATGGTGTAAAGTTAGTACACGATGTAAAAGCAGACCCTTCTGTCTAGCGACGTGTTTTTTTTTGGAATTTGAATTTTTTTTTTCGCGCCGTATCTTTTTTTTTTCCCGATGCAACTTTATTGACCCGTCGCAATCCACAAAGCCCGGCGTAACGTAATTTCGCGCTATGCACGGTGGGAAAATGACGTCACGAGCATGCGCAGTACGGCCGGCGCGGGAGCGCGCCTCATTTAAATGGGAATCGCCCCCATAAAATGAGGAACGCCTTGCGCCGGCGGAATTTAAGTTACACGTCCAGAAATTTCTAGGTAAGTGCTTTGTGGATCGGGCACTTAGGTAGAAATTTTAAGGCAGTGTAACTTAAATTAGAATTTCGCCGTTACGCCGGGTCTTTGTGGATTTGGCCCCAAATACTTATTTTACTCACTGAAATGCAACTAATTTTATAGCATTTGTTGTATGTGTTTTTCTCTGGACTTTTAGTTGCTATTCTGTGTATCATTTAAAATACACCTGTGATAACAATTATATACCCTTCATTTTTTTGTAAGTGGGCAAACTTACAAATCTGCAGTGGATCAAATAATTATTTTTCCCACTGTATATAGCGCCAAAAGTTTGCGCACCAATTTACAATATAAAGGGAGAAAGTACAGTTGCAATACAAGTCAAGACAAGGTTGCGAAGGCCCTGCTGTTGAGAGCTTACCATTTAAAAGTGAGATACAGATGTAAGTGATTCAACCAGCATCTGTTAAAAACTGGTTAGATGGATGGACTGACCCTTCAAGTAACATTATAACTCTATAGTGAATATAATATTCAGCAGAAATGCGGACAGTTTGTTTACATAAGCATTGCATGACAAAACATGCTTATAGGCTCAACCCTGAGGCTTCAGCTAGAAAAAATACATAAACCTTATAAAAACATTATTGTGCAGTTTGTAAATGATTTATTTTGTACATCGAAAACTCCACAATGACCACCCACTGAATACACCTTTTAAAGTAAACGTCATCATTTATTCTGCTACATAATTTAGGTGTCGGGCAAACAGATAGTATTTACTACATTATTAATTCATGTGTTGATTTATTTTAGTATTTATAATTTATTGAGAGTAGAAAATGCTGACAATATAAAGTGCAAAACGTTAAAGAAACTATAATAAACATTGCTTACAAATGTCATGTACAAAGTAAGACGTGTGTAGGGAAAAAGTTATCAGCATATTTGGTCTGACCATTTTTTAGACTAATTCAAAAACAAGTTTTTCATTCACTTTTCAAATATAAATGTGTGTGCCAGAACCGATTTAGGCAAAATCTCCTACATAGGTACAGTGTATCGCCTACATAGGAACAGTGTATGCAATATACATAACAGGTGTATAATATCTAACTGTATGTAATGTTATAGAATGCTAAAAATGTATATTGAACATCAATTGAAAACGTTTGTGCAAATGTGTGCTTTGCACATGCAAGGCAAAGCAACAGATTTATTTAATCCTTCCTCCTGAGCAACGCCTACCTACCTTTCATTCACTTCCCCCATCACCAGTAAGAAAAGGAAGCCCCGTGGTCTGAGCCTTTTTGGTCTTTTTAACTTTTTATTTGCCCCAAGTTACAGTACTGGGCCAATCACACCAGTGTAGTCACATAAGAGAAAGGCAACTGAACTACATTCTCCTCAATACCTGGAAGTACAAAGTATTTTCTTCACTTCTGGCAACTGGGTATTGAAGCAATCCTGTTGCTTTTTCCTGCATGAGCAGAGCACAGGCTTGTTATACATTAAAATACTCGTGTCAATATAAACCCATGTAAAAAATAGCTCAGGTGAAAAAAAAGTGATGTTCCCATTTGAAATTGCTGGGAAACAAAAGGGTTTTCCATTAAAAAAATAATAAAGTAAGGAGGTCCAGCAATTTTCCCCTTTGGATTGCCTATGGGCACTTAATTTAAGATACTTCTGCCCATCACTCAGCTTGTAACGTGTCAACAGTGTGTAGTGTTATAATCTGCTCCCATAAACTGAAGATTATCAATTGTCTTTATGCATATTATAAACCAGTAAGAACGCCTGTCTTGATTACAGTTTTTTCTCGCCTAAGTGACATACTCATTGCAGAAGGAACACTAAAAAAAATGTATCACCAGCTACAGTCCAAGCTTTGCTAGAGAGGTTCAGAATTTTTATCAATGTCATTTTCTAATTCAGAATGATTTCTCCTACTTAACATTCTGCTTTGTCTGCTTCTGACCTGACTTGGTAAATAAAGGAATTGGCCAGGCAGACTCCACTGTCTAGCCGTTTCTTCTTCTTCCAATATTTAGTAGTGTGACAGTTCCTCTTGAGCCCTACTACCAGTGATGTACTGACCGGTACCAAGCAGAAGGCAGTGCTGAATGCTAGTAAACAAACAATCAAGATATCACTATTCCCATTTAAAATAAAGTTAATCAAGTGCAAATCATAGGGGATTTCACAGCTTAAAATAAGCACTGACGTGAAAATGACCCCCAATGGAGAGGGATAACGATAAATTTTCCTTCGTAAAGTTAAATTACTTGAAACAGAGCTTGATACTGGGCTCATCAAGCCTTGTTCTATGTACATCTTCAAAGCAAGTGAAAAGAAGAAAAGAGAAAGTGCTGATGTGATATACAAAGATGGAAGCCATTTAGAAACACCTTGAAATAAAATGTTCTGTGGGGACTTGTGGGCTGTTACGGTGATAACATAAAAAGTAAGAGAAGAACACAAGTACTTCAATGGTGATAACAGTAAAATGAAAGAATAGAGAAATCCCCAGAGTCTCTCTTTTTGCCATAATAGTTCTGACTCTTGTATTGCGTAGATGATCAAAGGAATGGCAAAATTTCCACAAAATGGCAGTAGCTTCTCAGACGGTAGAGACGGTAGTGGTAGCGCAGTGTTTGAACTGTTTCCTTCAGGCTTATTCTTTTCCTTAGCCACTGTTTCTGGAGAACAAAAAGTATAATGGGTTGTACATTATTTCTGTCTTTTTGGTTAGTTGTTTTTTATATGTTATTTCGTTATGTCCTGTCCTTTTACATATATTCCAGTTTCTCCTGTCTTTAAAAGCATTTTGTTTACAACTCTCAATAGCACAAGCCAAAATACATACAATATAAGTGAATTGGAGTAGTGGTTGAACCCCCCCCCCCAACTCTTTGCAAGCTTTAATTGATAAAACTGCTGCTGTGCTCTGGGAATCCATGACTCCATTTCCATTATATTTATTTAAATAATATATAAATATTTATAAAAAAGCTGCAGTGAGCAGCACTTAATAAATGCCATTTGATGTTTGTCAATGAGGACAAGCCCTATATATATACAACATCTACCTAAAAAAAACCTATAAAATTAAATCTTAACTCCAGTCATACCTTCCACAGTTGTACAACTGGACTGAAATTGCTTATTCCGATGTCACTGCATACTGTAATGCCGCATACACACCATCACTTTATGTGATGAAAAAAACGACGTTTTTGAAACTTCAATTTTCAAAGACGAAGTTGCCTACACACCATAGTTTTTCTCACAATGTTCAAGCAAAGCGAGGTTACGTTCCACCACGTTTTTCCATTGAAGCTCGCTTCATAAGTAGCTTCTGGGCATGCGCGGATGAAAAAACGTCGTTTTTGCTACACACGGTCAATTTCTGTGAAGTAAAAGTTGACGTTTTGAAAAACGACACATAAAATTGAAGCATGCTACAATTTTTTTTGGTCGTTTTTTAGAAGACATAAAACAACGTTTTCCCCCACACACAGTCAATTAAAGTGACGTTTTTAAAAACGTCATTTTTTTTCATCACATAAAACGACCGTGTGTACGCGGCATAAGTTTCTCATAGCGTGAATAAGAAGCTGCAACCAAGCTGTAAACAACCAGCATCATGTAGACCTTTAGCCCCAGTTTTATTGTCCCTACCACTGTTGTTATAAATTGGATTTCAGTTTTTACAGTCATGGAGGATCAGTTTCGCATGTGGACATTACCACAGCTTTCAGAAAGCTATGTACAGCACCCTGCCAGCCCCTTTTACCAACTGCGATCTGCCCGCATTGTGTTGAAAGGTGCAAAAATCTATTAATCATATCACTGGGTTTAAAATAAGACATATAACAAAAACATAAAGGTTTTATTTAATAACTATTCCATTATTTCATTAGCATATTGATGGGGGTGTTGCATGAGAGAAATCTTAGTGTGTATGGGGAGCTTTACGTTACATGTTTCTACATTACCCATGCATTATTTTTTTACAAAGAGCACATTGACCCTTAGAGGAATGTATGTCACGACACAAAAGCATATATGCCTCCATGTGCATAATTTTTTCACTTCCTGACAACCATCTTAAAATGATTACTGAAGTCAACTTTTGTTTTCAGTTCTAAGACAATATGCCAACCTCTTCTTATCCTACAACGGTGGTTGACTCTTTCTCTCATATTTTCAATTTGTACAAAGTAGAACATGAAGGCTATTTTCTAACTTTGGTCAATACACCCAATGTTCCTCTTCTTCATATCTTAAAGTGATCTGTGTTTCACCTTTACATGGCAAAGCAATAGGTTTACTGTAATGTAGTTGAACAGAATGGTGGGGAAGTGGAGTGCTGGGGATTAAAGAAAACTAGCTGCTTTGTGTGTTATCAAAGTAAACACCTTCAAAAGTTACCCACAACTCCTCATCAAATGAATAACTATACAGAACACAGATGAAACCTGGACTTGACTATTCGTTTTTTTATTACCCCTGAATACAGGGTCAGACGTTGGAGTAAGGTCATTACTGCAGAGGCTGCATACTACCAGACTGGAGCATTGTAAATTAAGGTGGCATCTGATATCTGTACTATTTACTTTTTTGATAATGTGAACAACTAAAAGTCTTCTGGAGGTTTAAAAATGCTTTATAATTAACCAGCTGTAGTATAACTTGTGACTTCTTACCATTGTTTGATGCTTCACCTGAGGAGTCATATGCAACCTGGCTGATCTGCAGGAGCAGGTAGATATTGATTAGGATAAAAGCTGCCAGAGCTTGAAGGGGATAAATCTGGCTTCTTGTAGCTAGCAGGAAATGTTTCACTGAGGTATCACCAGGGGAAAGATCATCTGAAGACTGGCCAACTCTCAGAACAGAAGAGACCGTGAAGATAACCAACACTGCTACCGACAGGGCTATCAAAACCTGTACGACTTTACACAGAAAACTCAAGTTAGTTATTGACACATTTATATATACAAAATGTCAATGTCTGTAGTGCTCCACTAAACAGTAGTATGCTTATCACTGCATATATTCATTAGTTTTCAATTTACTCTATCAATTACTCTGTTACTGATATCAAGACAAATTTAAGTTGCTTTTAAACATTTGATAGTTTTTTTTTTTACCAAATACATAATTGCATTGGTTTTGTGTTTCTTTATATCTGCCTGGAGTGCAGTTGAAAGGTTAGTAGGTTTTATTCTTTGACTAAGATTATGTTTCAGTGTTGGAGAAGGTTACGTGGTAATGTAACCCCACCCCACTATGGTTTGGTCTTTATATACTTACATGACCCATATCTGATTGGAGTAATTTGCATGCTTGCCTGGCTGCTGTTGTCATCTTCTGACCCTGGAACGCTGGATTACAAGCTTGAATCATCTCTGTCTTTACCCATATGCACGGGCGTCTGCTCCATAGGGCAAGGGAGGGCGCTTGCCCCCCTCCTAGAAATCAGTGCCATGATCCTCGGTGAGAAAAACAGCAGGCAGGAAGCAAGGCGGCGGCACTGCGAATCCAATTAGAGCCGCTCTCTCTCTCTTCTAGCTCCAGCTGACAGAGGGGGGGGGGCTCCATTTTTTATGATATTGTTATTCAAAGTTGCTAGTTGCTTGATAGTTGCATCAGGTTTTTCAAACCTTTGCATGCCTGCGCTTTATGTGATAATGTCTAAGCCCCTCCCCTTCATGACATTGTCAAAAAGGGACCGAGCATGAATGACCTTAAAATGATGCCCCCCCCCCCTGAAAAAAGTTCAGCGGACGCCCATGCCCATATGGGAAGGTGTTTTGTGACCCTCTATTATATAAGGGTCTACATCGTGAGGTGAGCGGCCATTCTTATCACTGGTGGAGGTCCCTCACTATTTCACGTCACCACCTGCATGTTACAGTTATAAATCACTATTGAAGATCACATAGATGGTTTTTAGATTTATGGACTTGAATAGCGCTGCACTGTCTTTTATACAAATATTGTGCAGTAACCTCTGGCAACCAATCAGTGAGCAGTAATGATGTGCACTAACCTCTAACAACCAATCAGTGGGCTTGGAGCAATCAGTGAGTGTGAACCAGACTTTTGTGCACATTATTAAAGTTGTTTTTTTTAGATAAGTCTATGTGCATGTTTGTTTTTTTGGATGTTGGGTTGGAGAGCGAAATTGCTAGGGGTCTATCGCTTGAATTATTTTTCCCATTATGGGAGTTAGTAGGACCTCATGTCTAAGATTTGCCCAAGGCCTCATAAAGCCTAGAGTCGCCTCTGATTTTAAGGTTATGTTCATGTTGGTTTAAAGATAATAGTTTGGGGGAGACTTGGGTTGGATGCTAGGGGTTACATTTCAGGGATAGGTTAAGATTTAGCATTTCAGTTAAAGTCAGCCTTATTAAATTAATATTTATAACAATATTTGAAGTGTATAAAGCAAACTTTCTCATTAGAAGTGCTGTCTTTGTACATCAACTGTCAACTGACATCATCCCTGTTTACAGCATAACACATATATGCGCAGCGTCAAGGAAGTGGAATTTTTTCTGTGGCGCCGAATATGTGTTTGTGCTGAGAACATGCTCGATCATGTACTCCTAGCACACAGAGCAAGTTGTCACCAGAAACTCTTGGTCTCAGGTAGGTATACACATGTAGTATCCTCCTAATACACATTAGGAGTAGTAGAATTTATTTTTGTAGTTGTATTTTGTTTCGTTTTTTTGGTGATGGGTTATGGTATTATATATATATATATATATATATATATATATATATATATATATATATATATATATATATATATATATATATATATATATATATATATATATATATATATATAAAATTATTATTATAATATATACATTATTATTATTATACACAATTTATATAGCACTTACAATTTAAAATGGAGGGGCTGGTATATATTCACACTATATTGCCAAAAGTATTAGGATGCCTGCCTTTACACGTACATGAACTTTAATGGCATCCCAATCTTAGTCGATAGGGTTCAATATTGAGTTGGCCCACACTTTGCAGAAATAACAGCTTCAACTCTTCTGGGAAGTCTGTCCACAAGGTTTAGGAGTATGTCTATGGGACCTTGCAAAGGGTGGGCCTGGGCCAACTTAATATTGAACCCTATGAACTAAGACTGGCATGCTATTAAAGTTTATGGTAAAGGTATAATTCACCTGGGGAACTTCTGAATTTTGGACACTTTTAAAGGATGCCGTGACTGAGAAATACTAGTACAGAGGATGGTAGTTTCCAAAAATATAAAATCTGCTTGTCTTTGTTATTCATAGAAAAAAAAAATCAAGTTTTGGAACCAAGATTACAACTAGAAACTATGAAGTACCAGACTGCAGTCTCAGTTAGCCCATGGATCTCAAGCACTACAAGCACTCCTGTTAGTGCAAATTGTGCCTGCTGAGATGCTCTGCTATTGCGCTTACCTGCATATGTTGTACTACTTGTATTTACAGTGGAGATAGAGCCTGTGTCAGTGCATTGTGGGACATGGAGTCTTAAGAAGCATCTGTCAAGATGCATCAATTTGTGTCAATGTGTAAATACCATTATGGGAACAACATACCTGAAGTCAAATGGCTGGGCCTAATAAGATCCATCTCTTTTATACATGTCATTTCTAGATAGCTGTGCACCAGCCAGCTCAAAGGAAGATACCAAATTATGCCTGCAACAACAGCATCAACAGTATATTAGTATAAAATATAGACAGAAAAAGACAAATGTGTCTCTATAACTGTTAAAGCATACTTGAATGGAAGGGTCAGCGTATATATTTTTTCTAAAAATAGTTTTGAAGTACCCTCCTGCAAGTTTAGGGTCTTGTCCCTGTGTACTTGATCTTGGCATTATACCAAAAATACTGCCCTCCTGAACCTTATTTACTCCCTTGATGTATTTAACCACTTCAGCCCTGGAATGTTTTACTCCCTTAATTACCAGGTAATTTTTTGCGATACGGCACTGCGTTTTTAACTAACAATTGTGTGGTCATGTGACGCTGTACCCAAACAAAACTGATGTCCTTTTTTCCCTATAAATAGAGCTTTCTTTTGGTAGTATTTGATCACCTCTTTTTTTTTTGCGCTATAAACAAAAAACAGCAACAGTTTAAAAAATATATATATTTACTTTCTGCTATAAAACATACACAATATTAATAAATAATAAAAAAAAATCGTCCAATGACAGCGGGAGCAGGCCACCCCAGACCAGGTCGCCCAGACCAGGTCGCACGGACAATGTACAGGTACGTTGTTTCACGCAGGCGGGTCGCCCTGTCAAAGTATATATGTGGTGAGCGATCCGGAACTGGTTGACTACTTGCCGACCTGCCGCCGTCATTTTACGGCGGCAGGTCGGCTCCCCTGCGCGAGAGCCTGTAGCTATACATCGGCTCTCGCGCAGGCCACTAGGGGCGCGTGCGTGCCGCCGGAGGCACGCACGCGCCCCCGTTCACCCCCGACTCCCGTGCGCGTGCAAAAAGTGCTCTGGTCTTTGACCAGCAATATGGTCCGGGGGTTAAGTGGTTAAATGTTTCAACCATGTCTCCCCTTTACCTTGTTCCCGCTGACAACTATCTAAAAGGGGAGAGTTGCAGCTCCAGGAACAATGTGAAAATAAGTCTCCTCAACAGGACACCGACAAATAAAAACAATATTCATAGGGGTCCTAATCCTTATTCACAGGGTTTCTAACCCTTCTCTACTCTATCCAAAACTTAAAGGGGTTGTAAAGGTTTGTTTTTATTTTCTAAATAGGTTCCTTTAAGCTAGTGCATTGTTGGTTCACTTACCTTTTCCTTCGATTTCCCTTCTAAATGTTTTTTTTCTTTGTTTTCTTTGTCTGAATTTCTGATCTCCTGTTCCTCCTCAGTAAGCTGTTCAGTAAGCTGTTCTGGCTGACTAAACACCGAATGGATGATGGTGTGAAGTTTACTGAGGAGAAACAGGAAGTGAGAAATTCAGACAAAGAAAAAAAACATTTAGAAGGGAAATCGAAGGAAAAGGTAAGTGAACCAACAATGCACTAGCTTAAAGGAACCTATTTTGAAAATTAAAAAACGAACCTTTACAACCTCTTTAACCGCTACCCGACGGCCGTACGACTTTTTACGGCCGCGGGGTGGTTCTCAATCTCTAACAGGCCGTAAAAACACGGCCTGCGCGCGCATCCAGCGGCGCGGGCACGCGCGCGTCCGACGGCGGCGCGCACGTGCTCGCCGCATCGCTGAGATGCCGATGCGAGTGCCTGGCGGCCGTGATGTCCGCCAGGGACTCGGGATCGGCGGCTACAGGGACAAGACTTGGAACTCTGTGTGTAAACACAGAGATCCATGTCCTGTCAGGGGAGAGAGGAGACCGATATGTGTCCCTTGTACATAGGGACATAGATCGGTCACCTCCCCCAGTCATCCCCCCCTCCACCTACAGTTAGAACACAATTTAGGGTACACATTTACCCCCTTCCTCACCCCCTAGTGTTAACCCCTTCAATGCCAGTCACATTTATACAGTAATTAGTGCATATTTATAGCACTGATCGCTGTATAAATGTGAATGGCGCCAAAAATGTGTCAAAAGTGTCCGATGTGTCCGCCATAATGTCGCAGTCACGAAAAAATGCTGATCGCCGCCATTAGTAGTAAAAAAAAAATAATAAAAAATAATAATAATTCTATCCCCTATTTTGTAAGCGCAATAACTTTTGCGCAAACCAGACGCTTCTTGCGATTTTTTTTTCCCCAAAAAATATGTAGAAGAATACGTATCGCCTAGACTGAGAAAAAAATGTTTTTTAAAAAAAATTGGCCTATTTATTATAGCAACAAGTAAAAAAATATTGTTTTTTTTTCAAAATTGTCGCTCTATTTTTGTTTATAGCACAAAAAATAAAAACCGCAGAGGCGATCAAATACCACCAAAAGAAAGCTCTATTTGTGGGGAAAAAAAGGACGTCAATTTTGTTTGGGAGCCACGTCGCATGACCGCGCAATTGTCAGTTAAAGTGACGCAGTGCCACAAGCTGAAATTTCACCTGGTCAGGAAGGGGTATATGTACCCAGTAAGGAAGTGGTTAATAAAAGTTTGGGCTATAGACACTCTTTAATGCCAGTGTCTCACTTTGGAGAAGTTTCCTCTTATTTCCTGTTTGTATCTGGGACAGGAAGTGAAAGTAATCTATTCAAAGTGAGCAGAAATCCATTCTTAGGTAGTTGACATGGGTCAGAAACAGTGGGGTTGCCACCTTTTTCATGAGGAAAAAAGGTTAGCCCTTTGGTCTCTTTATTCTTAAAAACTCTGGCGACACGTACCATTTTTGCTGGCCAAGTGGCAACCTTATTGAACAGATGTCACCACCTGAGGATTTCTCCTCTTCCCCCTTTCCAGTGCAACTAAAACATTGTGGATCTCCCATCACTTCCTGTTTGAGTATTGATGGGCAGTAATTGTGATTACACAGATAGGAATACAAACCTGTTCTAACCCTTCATTATTGTATTCAAATCTAAAGAAAAACATTCTTGCTGGATAAACAATGATGTTTGTTTGATACTAAAGATAGGTACACATGGGCCGAATGTAGGGAGACATTTGCTGGTTCACAAAAATAACTTCTGACATTCGGCCCATGTAGGTCTGTCCAACAGAAGCTGGCCTTTGGCTGTCTTCTGTCAGACTAGCATGCTGGGAAACTAGAAGCCGACTGAATCCCAATTAGTTGTGGAGAACGCTGATTAGTAGATATGTGCATTCCCGTTCGTACGAATGTTATTTTCGTACGAAAATGTTCATTTTCGTACCCGCAGAATAATGTGTACATACGAAAAAATTTAAGCACCAAAATACGAAAACGACGGGATTACGAATGAGTCGCATAACGAACAACCGCAAATACGAACAAACGATCCGCCGAAAATACGACAAAAAGAAAACGGCAAAAGAACGAATATGACATCTATAACAAAAGACTTGCATTCTTTATTTTGTTTGAATCCTTGTTCTGTTCGTATTTTGATTTTCAGTCGTATGTTCATATGACATCTAACAAAAGATTTTCATTCTGTATTTTGTTTGAATCCTTTTTCTGTTTGTATGTTCATATGACATCTATAACAAAAGATTTGTATTCTGTATTCTGAATTCCTTCTTTCTGTTCGTAATTTGGTTTCAAAATACAGAATGCAAATCTTTTGTTATAAGATGTCATTTTCGTTTTTTTGAATGGGCAGTGAGTGTAGTTAGTTAGTGAAGCAGCTTCTCTTTTGTGCTGAGTACAGTAGTACAGTAAAGCCAAAAAAACTTTTCTGTGGATTTTCGTCTGAAGGGAGATCAGTTGGCCAGACTTTTGAACCTGGAACCCAAAAATGTTTTTCTGATGGAGTTTAAAAACGAACGAACGTTCGGTAAAACGATCGTTTTTATGTTTGTTGTTAAAAAAGTCTGACCAAGTGTATGGGGCTTAACAATAGTTAATATGGATGAGCCGCGTGTTGAAAGTGCCGCGAATCCCGCGATATATTTACGAAAGTACAAAATGATGAAAATTCACGAAAATTATTGTCTAACAAGTAACGAACATGAATTAAACAGAATAACGAACCATCCCGCATGTACGAAAATAAAACGGTAACCAAAATACGAAACGATCGGAATACGAAAAAATTGCGTCGTACGAAAAACGAACGGGAACGAACCTACGGAACGATACGAAACAGAACAAAAAAAAACGAAAAAAAATTCTGTGCACATGTCTACTGATTAGAGGGTTCTGTCAGAACAGCTCAGTGGGGGAGATCGCTGTACTTACTTTGCATACTTAGTACAGCGGCTTCGACTGGAGCTGAGAGTTGGTTTTGTTCAACCCACTGGGTTAAAAAGAAAAAAACTATAGTGTGTGCCAGGCTTAAGGAGTTTTATATGTGTGTTTACCTGAATGCACATAAGGGCCTCTGACTTTATCTTTGACTTTTTGATTTGCATGCTTGGGAATTGACTCAGAAAAATATTAAAGCCAGTAAATCAGTACAACAGCCTGGCAGCTTGAAGAACTAGTGCTCAGTAATGCATCAGCAATACCCAGATTTTTGTTGTAACAGGTCTACCTCACAGGTGTCATCAGCTTTACCAGAAGTTGTCTTCGTGGTCTGTTGCAAAAATCAAAACGGTACATATTTTTCATACTACTCAAGTGTGCAGGCTTTTCTTCAATTTGATAGAACTACTGCTGAAAGTAGCTGGCTGGGTATTTTTTTTTTGTATACAAGATGAGTAGATTGTCCAATATAACTATTATTAATACCATCTATTTATTTTAATGAAGGAGGTACTGTATATTGAGACCGTATATGTGTTTTATGTATTTTTGTACTGAAATGTAATGTTAAAAAAAGATGAAATGTAATGTTAAAAAAAGATTAATAAAGAAAATGTTGAACATTGAAAGTAGATCCATTTGGTTAAAGCGGGGGATCACCCTAAAAACGATTTTCTAACACTACGTCCAGCTCACTCTCTACATTGACAGTATAGCGTTTTTTTTTTTTTTGCTGTACATACCTCGTACAGCTATTTTCTTCCCCGGCTTCCGGGTCGGGACTCCCGCGGGAGTGGGCATTCCTATCCAGCAGGTGATTAACGTGATGATGAAAACGACCTCACCCCGTCGCATAAGGAGTGTCACGAGTTGCCGAAAGAAGCCGAACGGCGAGTCGGCACTATACGGCGCCTGCGCACCGAACGTCGGTGCGCAGGCGCCGTATAGTGCCGACTTGCCGTTCGGCTTCTTTCGGCAACTCGTGACGCTCCTTATGCGACGGGTTGAGGTAGTTTTCGTCATCACGTCAATCACCTGCTGGATAGGAACGCCCACTCCCGCGGGAGTTCCGACCCGGAAGCCGGGGAAGAAAATAGCTGTACGAGATATGTACAGCAAAAAACAATAAAACAAACGGCATACTCTCAATGTAGAGAGTGAGCTGGATGTAATGTTAGAAAATCGTTTTTAGGGTGAACCCCCGCTTTAAGCATCCAAGCTAGTTATCTTAAGAGAGACACATGACCCTGGTAACTGTTTGCTTTGCCACAATGACGGTTTGGTTGGTAATATTCAGGAACAATATCTAAAACAGGTGTTTGCTGTGGATGTACCTGATCTTATCATATGTCTTGGAAACCAATTATCTAGTGTTTGTGGGTTCTTTAAGGTTCCATTCACACTAATGTGATTTCAGATGTAACTTGAGTTGCATAGAATTGAGTGGCAATGGAAATCACAGAATGATGCCTGCTTATATCATTGCACAGAACGATTTTGAAAAAGTTTCCTGTACTACTTACAATTCCAGCACAATTTTGGCCCCAAAGAATATGCACACCACATCCAAGTTCAACTACATAACTGCCCCAAAAATGTAATCAAAATTGGTTTGCAGCAGTGTGATCTTAGACTTAAACATTGCATGTTGCCAACTATTAATACCAGGATAGATTGCAAAAAAACATCGGCCTGTCTACGCAACAAGAAATTAACTAAATAATTAAAGTGGAATTACAGGTAAAAAACGAAATGCATATTTGAAAAACAGTTTTTACCTAATTAATGACAAACTTATAAATTGTTGTTATACCCCCCTCCACCAAAAAGAAAAGATCCTGCTCCCTTAAAGCATGCATAACAGCACACTGTCTGTACTGTGTAATTTGGCCCCTTCTATTACCTAAAATACCTGTCTAATCCTGCCTGGATCTTCCCTCCCCCACTATAAACTGACCACGGTTTATCATGATTGCTAAACCCTGACACAGAGGTCAGTTTATGTGCCTCCATCAGCCGCAGCTCTCTCCCCCGTCCTCCCCACCCTCCCCTCCCTGTCTGTCAGCTAGTCTGTGCCACTATGCTCCTTTTCCCTTCCCTTCCTGCTGCTATAATATCTGTATTATAAACATACCATCCCCTCTTTTAGCTACCATTATGTGTCCTAGTGTCTGTGCTGAAAAAAAAATGCAGATTATACCTTATATCAGAGTGTCTCAAGGTGCACATGTGACCGCTCGGCTCTCTACTCCTCGTCTAGCGTCAACAGGAGTTCTTGGCCCCTCCCGCTATAGCTGTCAGCCTTAGAGAAGAGAGAGCCAAGGAGTCGCGTGATTGTCCTTTTTTTTTCAGCACCGACACTAGGACACATAACGGTAGCTAACAGAGAGGACGGTATGTCTATAATACAGTGGCTTCACAACCACTTTAACTCACTATTATTGCACTTTATTACTCACCAATGGATGGCACTGTGACCTTCACATGTCTGCAGATCCATGCCCTTCTTGGCTTTGGACTTGCTAGTGTTAGTAGTTTGTTGGATATCTGCTGAAAGAAAAATACATTTTGCATTCTTCAGTGGACAAGAAGAAATCGATATTAAGGAGTTGTAAAGACAGAAGGTGTTTTATCTTAATGCATTCTATGCATTAAGATAAAAAACCTTCTGTGTGTAGCAGCCCCCCCCCCCCCAGCACCACCCTTATTACCTACCTAAACCCCTTCTCTCTCCAGCAATGTCCATTATCGCTTCAGCTATCCAGGACACTCCTCCTGATTGGCTAAGACAGAGCAGCGGTGCCATTGGCTCCCGCGGCTGTCAATCAAAGTCATTCAGCCAATCGGGGGATAAAGGGGGTGGGGCCAGGCTGGGGGCTCCATGTCTGAATGGATATACGGAGCTCTGACCTGGCTTAGGTGCACTCAAAGGAGGGAGGGGCTAGGAGCAGCAAAGAGGGACCCGAGAAGGGGAGGATCAGGGGGCTCTGTGCAAAGCCAACTGCACAGAGAAGGTAAATATAGCATGTTTCTTATTCATTTTTATTTATTTTTTAAACCTTTACAATCACTTTAACTACTTTCAGACTTGGTGTTTACAAGTTAAAATAGAAAAAAAAATTGCTAGAAAATTACATATAACCCCCAAACATTATGGGGCAGATCAACAGAGATCTGCACCCGCGCAGCGTATCAGAGATACGCTACGCCGCCGTATCTTACCTGGCTTTAGTTTGAATCCTGGAAGACTTTGCGCCGTAAGTTACGGCGGCGTAGTCTATCTCTGGCGGCGGAATTCAAATCGGCGATTAGGGGGCGTGTTTCATTTAAATGAAGCGCGTCCCCACGCCAAATGAACTGCGCATGCTCCGTTTATAAATTTCCCGCCGTGCATTGCGCTAAATGACATCGCAACAACGTCATTTTTTTTAACTTAGACGTGAATTACGTCCATCCCGATTCTCGAAAGACTTACGCAAAAAAAAAAAAAGTTCAAAATAAACGCGGGAACGACGGCCATACTTAACATGGCAGGTCTAACTATACGCGACGAAATACCAGCTTTAACTATACGCTGGAAAAAGCCGACTAGAGACGCCGTAAAAAAATGCGCCGGCCGCTCGTACGTTCGTGGATCGAGGGAAATAGCTCATTTGCATCCCCGACGCGGAAAACGACGTGAACGCCACCCAGCAGACGCCAAAGTATTGCGTCTTAGATCCGAAGGTGTACGAGGACGTATACCTGTCAGATCTAACCCAGATGCCGTTGTATCTTGGTTTGAGGATTCAAACCAAAGATACGACGCGTGTAATTTGAAAGTACGCCGGCGTATCAGTAGATACGCTGGCGTACTAGCTCTGTGGATCTGCCCCTATATATTTTTTTTTAGACACCCTAGAGAATAAAATGGTGGTTGTTGCAATACTTTATGTCCCACCGTATATGCGCAGCGGTTTTACAAGTGCACCTTTTTGGGAAGAAATACACTTTTTTTAACTAAAAAACACAGTAAATTGATACCCAACATGTCACGCTTCAAAATTACGACCGATAGGGGAATGGCGACAAACTTTGACCCTTAAAAATCTCCATAGGCGATGTTTGAAAAATTTCTACAGGTTACCCATTTTGAGTTACAGAGGTCTAGTGCTAGAAATATTGCTCTCGCTCTAACGATTTCAAGGTTTTCAATTGTACCCGTTCACACCTAAGCATAGTATCGCTTGAGGTGCGAAGCTTGTAGCTTGAAAAATACATGAGCTTCTTTTGAAAAATGTTTGGCCCAAATATATTTCGATAAGAGCGCCTGAATAAAAAACACACACATAAACAAGTGTGAAAAATGCAAGAAAACACACATATATTGCATTTTCCCCTGTTAACTAACTATTGGCTAAAAATAATTTAAAAATACAAGCCTCAGATGTGCACAAAAATGTCTGTACAAACAATATAAAAAATAAAAGCCGTCAAAACAACCAAAGACATTCAGCTCAAGTGTAAATGGAGCCTGTCTGGGCTGGGCATACCCCTTGATAAACTAATGAAGACTTCTTGCTTTGCAAAGCGAAGGTTTATTTACCACATGTGGGAGAACAAAGAAAGCAAGTGATCGTTCGGATTCTATGTCAGATATATGCTGTTTTTATAAAACTTATTAGGATACAAAGACATGAGCTGATATTACGTAACATATTACAGAGCCAATGAGATAAAAATGAATATGTTTATGCCTATAGAGATGGGTTGAGGAAGGAGATGGAAAGTGATGCACTACTTGCAGTCAGACAAGCTGTTCAATGACTTTGTCTATTGAAAGTGTCTACTTGTGTTGAAGGCATGAGATTATCACCATATTTGTCCCAAAAATGTCTGGACTGGCTCATCCCATCTCTATTGTACTTATCCCTTTCAACAGAAACATTTAATGAAAATCAATGATCAGATCAAATATATACATGTATATATGTATATATAAATGCATACATTTGCCCCCTCTTACAAAATGGCTAAAGGTAGCAACCATTTCTCTAACAATAAAAATAGCTCAGCTGATCAAGTGATGATAATTTCATTATTTTCACAGCAGCAATATTCTTACAGCAAAGCTAATCAGTTGTTGTGACTACCGTTCCCGTGTTCTTCTTGCTACCTTTCCTTTTTGTGATTATCATCATCTCCATATGCCCATAATTCTTGTTGTGGTAATGGAACTGGATGGCGAACTCACCTGTGTGAATATTGCCATAGGGAGAAAGACAGGGTGCAAATTATGTGATTTGCTGCTAACATACTGGTTTGAATGCAAATGATCTGGAAAGGTTTTTTTTAAACAAGGATATCTACTTTGATGATAATATGCAAATTGATTCAGTGCAACCAGGCCTAAAAATCACACCTTTTTGCAGCGATACACATTCGAACATAGTCATTTCCTATAAATGTATAAAACACCGAGCATTAACAATATAAATCTATTTGTATTACCTGTAATTATATATTTCATTATTCATTTTTAATAGCTTGATTATTACATTGTACGTATAGCCAACAATTCTAAGGGTATCTATAGAGGTTGATTTACTAAAGTCAATAGGCTGCATGAGAATTTTCTTTCAACCTTGTGAATAAGGTACAACTCTGTTGACTTCCATCATCCTCTATGTGCAGGAATAAATAAGGTATTTTTCTTGCAAGTATTATTAGCAAAATGGTAAATCTTTGCAAAGTGCCAATACACCACATTCACTAAAATGAGAGGAAATTCCATTGCAAAGTTTGAGTTTTATAATTCAATCCCATCTTTTTTTTTGGCCCAGGTACAGTGGAACCTTGGATTACGAGAATAATCTGTTCCAGGAGAATGCTCGTAATCCAAAGTACTTGCATATCAAAGCGAGTTTCCCTATTGAAATCAATGGAAACGGAAATAATTTGTTCCACAATGACTTCAATGGCATGTATCGCATGTGGCCAGAGGTGGGGGGGCACCAGGGGGGCACCGGAGAGCCTCAAAAATGGCCGGAAAGGCCCGAGGACACCTCGACTGACCTTGGCAAACCTCGGAAAGACTCCGTTCTCAAGGTTTGTAGAGGTCAGCCGAGCTGTCCTCTGGCCTTTCCATGCATTTCCAAACGGCGCCGCTCGGCTCAGGCGCTCCCCAACTCAGACCAAACGCGGTACTGCACACTGCTTTGGCCTGAATCCTGCTCAGGCAACACTCGCAAACCAAGTTCGGAATTTTTTAAATACAGTGCTCGTATTGCGAAACGCTCGTTAACTGCGTTACTCGCAATTCGAGGTTCCACTGTAATAATTGTTGTCAATGGGTACATTTGCATACTAGCAGACATCCCTGGAGAAACAGTTGATTGGCTGGGGTAAATTTTCTCATAAGATCACTATTATATCACTCATCATATGATCTCAACACACTCGTGGGTGAAAGTCCATTAACACAAAATAAAATGTAAAAGTTGTCATACAAGGGAACCAACAAAATATATAAAATCACAACAGAAAAATGTTCTTCAAATTCAAGATTATGTAAGAATTGAACAAAAATTGAACAAAAACCATGAAAAAAGATGTAAATGCCAAAACCTCTGTAGAAAGCCTTGTAGAAATTGCACATATATTGTGGACAAATCCTGCCTTTAAAGGATCTTACACTCAAAGAAATACAATTTGAATACTGGTCCAAATTGTTTACAATAAACGGCTACAGTACTTAGCTAATCAGAAGTAACTAAAAAAAATGACACAGCAAGCTCCAAAACAGTAGAAAAAAAAAGACTATAAGTGCACCAAAAAGTTATAAGTGTACCCAAATTTGCAACAAACATAACTAAAATATTGTAATTGACACATTTAGACCTTCAATAAGAGATAACCTCTGACTGGGAACAGTGGAGTTTATGGCTGATTATGTTAGTTTGTTTGTACATCTTCTTCATCCATATACAAGTAGATATATTTGGTGATGTACAATAAATCTGTTGGGCAGCTCTGTAAATTGGTACCAAATCAAATTATGAAATCTTTCTCAGGGACAACAAGAGAAATTATGTGGTGCCTGCATTTACTTGCAGTTTTCATGTAAATGGACTTTCCATCTTGTGTGTTTAATATCCAAATTCAAGAAGATATTAATCCCTGAAGCTTAACTTTATAGCTTGACATCCTAGATAAGATGCAAGTCTGGCTTAAAATTATTGGGTCACCAACAGATTTTTGCAAAAGTTTAACGTTCTTTAAATCTATAGCAGCTTAAAGATAAATACCCATACATGTTAATAATAGTTTCTTTATGTGATTAGCCTTTTATTTTAAGTGATATAGACAATTAAAGTGTACTTACTGTGGTCTTGTTAGTTAGGATCATTGTAGATCCCAGGGTCTCCTGAGCTGGGTAAAGTCTTTCCATTGTGATTGTGATACAAGGTGACTCTTGAGAAGAACTGTTAGGCTGATTCAGTCTACTGATCATGAATGATATTTATACAAAGCCTTTATCTCCAACACGTGCCGAACAATAAAGGTCTGACTCTTGTGTAAATCCGATCAATAATCGCTATCAGCATTCTCTAATCCTCATTTAACACACAAAGCACCTAAATCTGAGTCATCTGAACAGTGATCACTAAAACATCTGGATTGTGAAATTAAATCAAACTGTGATGGGAATAATAGGTATTTTTTGGGGGAAATCTGCCCTCAGATATGGAACTTACTGAGATCTTCTGTGTGTACCAATTTTCCCAAGTCTATACCATTTTTGAGAGTGGAACATTCATGTTGCACATTATGGATTTGTGTGCACAAGTTGTGGCTTCTAATAGCTCATAAATGCCATAGCTGTGTTTTGACCACCCTACGGAAAGCTCAGTGGAGACTGAAACCCAGATTTATTTATGATGATAAATGAGCACCTCTACCGAGAGCTCTTTTATGTTCACTCAATCGTGTAAATCTAGTAAACTAGGTATTCAGGAGCTAGTATAAGGCCTGGCTTGTAGGATTATATTTATAATGTTTCTCAATTCCAGCATGTATGTTTGTATAGTGTTCATTGGAACATTAGTGGATAACTGTGCCTAACATTCCCCTCAACACCCAGGTAATTGTTTTTCCTTTTTACTTACCTAAGATATGTAAATGACCAAGCTCTGGGTAGCATTTGGTCCTCTTCTAAGCTGGTGGGGCTCTGTGTCACTATGCATGAGTAAGTTCAGGAGTAAAATCTACTTTCAAGATAGAGGTTGACAGCTTCCTCACTAGGGCCATGGAGAATAGGCTGTACACACACAGTAACTTGGTGGCTTGATTGTTCCTTTTTTTTATGGCACCTTAAAGGAAACCCGTACTTGGAGATACATCAAAGCTGCCTTTTTGTAATAACAAATACAACAAAACTAAAAAAAAAGAGAGAAAAACTTTGATAGCACTGATGAGGCGGCACTGGTGGGCACTGATGAGGTGGCACTGGTGGGCACTCATGAGGAGGCACTGATGAGGCTGCACTGATATTTGGCACTGATGGACACTAATAGGTGGCACTGATGGGCTCTGATAGGTGGCACTAATAGGTAGCAGTGATGGGCACTGACAGGCGGCAGTGATGGGCAGCAGTGATAGGTGACACTGATGATGAGGCTCTGATGGGCACTGATTGGCAGCACTAATGGGCACTAATAGGTGGGCACTGGTTGGCACTGATTAGCAGCACTGCCCAGCACAGATTGGGACCTATGGGCATAGATCCACAAATATCCTGCGTAACTTAAATCTTCCGATTTAAGTTACACCGCCGCAAAATTTCTACCTAAGTGCCCGATCCACAAAGCACTTACCTTGAAATTTGCGGCGGTGTAACTTAAATGTGTCCGGCGCAAGGCGTGCCGAATCTAATGGGGCGAGTCCCATTAAAATTAGGCGCGCTCCCGCGCCGGACGTACTGCGCATGCTCCGTTGGGTAACTTACCCGACGTGCATTGCGCTAACAGACGTCGCTCCGACGTCATTTGCTTAGGCGTTAACGTAAATGGCGTCCAGCGCCATTCACTGACGTCTTACGCAAAAGATGTAGAGTTTAAAATTTCGACGCGGGAACGACGGCCATACTTAATAGGGTTTACACAAATAGGACTTAGCCCTATTTTTACATGGCGTAACTCGACGTAAACGACGTAGATTTAGCGCGACGGGCCCGTCGGAACGTTCGTGGATCGCCGTAAGTGTTCATTTGCATATTCTAGGCCGGCCGCAATGGCCTCGCCACTTAACAGCCGGCCTAGAATTGCATCTTAAGATCCGACAGTGTAATTCAATTACACATGTCGGATCTTCTGCCTATCTATGGTAAACTGATTCTGTGGATCAGTTCCATAGATAGAAACAGAGATACGACGGCGTATCAGTAGATACGCCGGCGTATCCCTTTTGTGGATAACCCCCACGTCCCTGTAACAGAAATCAATTACCGGCTTTCTACTATACTCCCCACGCTGATTGTGAGGAGAAAAAAGTAGATAACCGGCTTCTGTTTACTTCCTTGATCAGCTGTCATTGGTGACGTGTGATTGGCCTTTTCCCCTGTTCTGTGATCAACCAATAGGCATTTATATACTTAGGCCCAGATTCTCATACATTTACGTTGCTCCTGGGCAGCGTAACGTATGTGATTTACGTTACACCGCCGCAGGTTTACAGGTTTACAGCCTGATTCTCAGAACACTTACCTGTAAACTTGCGGCGGTGTATCGTTAAATTGCTCGGCGCAAGCCCGCCCAATTCAAATGGGGCGGGCACCATTTAAATTAGGCGCGCTCCCGCGCCGAGCATACTGCGCATGCTCCGTCGGGTAAATTACCCGACGTGCATTGCGCTAAATGACGTCGCCCCAACGTCATTTGCTTAGACGTTTACGTAAATGGCGTCCAGCGCCATTCACGGACGTCTTACGCAAACGACGTAATTTTTTTTAAATTCGACGCGGGAACGACGGCCATACTTAACATTGGTTGCCCCTCCTAATAGCAGGGGCAACCTAACGCGTCGCGTATGCTACGGAAACAACGTAAATTCTCAGCGTCGACCGCGTGTATGTTCGGGAATCTCGCGTAATTACCTAATTTGCATAGACGGCGGGGAAAACGACGATGCGACACCTAGCGGCAGGAAAAAAAATTGCTTTTAAGATCTGACAGCGTAAGAGCCTTACGCCTGTCAGATCTAATGGGTATCTATGCGTAACTGATTCTAAGAATCAGTCGCATAGATACCCGGGGCCAGATGAGGAGTTACGACGGCGCAAATGGTGTTGCGCCGTCGTAACGCCTTTGAGAATCTGGGCCTCAGTTCATACAAGTAAATAAATAATAAATAAAAACATGGTGTGGGATAACATGGATATAAATACCCATGGAGGATGACAAAAAAAATATACAAATCACATAAATAAATTCATAGCAAAATAATAAAGAAACAATTATAAAGAAATAAATTATATATCAGACAGGAGGCTCATATCTTATGCATTATCTTTCTTTTATTAATGCTCACAGCAGAAAAGTGTTTCTAAAAATCTTCAGTGTAAAAAACTAAAACAACTACCACCCCCAGCAGTCCGTACAGTCACTAACCGCGCCCCAACGGGGTCTCCATAAAAGGGGGCTGCTTGTGGTGGTTCCTCCTCTTTCTTTCTGCTCACAGGATCAGATAAGTACATTTATTTTACCATCAGTTGATGTCAGTTTTGTTACTAGGGAATTTCAGGGATCCTTCCAGCCCTGTTCCTTTTTCTTCCCTCTGTGTGCACTGTTACATTATTGTAATATATATATACCTATTATATATACCTATCTAGTGTTTTTATTGTACTATATATATATATACCTACTATATATACCTATCTAGTGTTTTTTCCAAAATTATTTTCCACTGTCTTATTTCCTATTTTGACAGAAGTTTTTCTCTTAGACCGCGTTGTCCCCGTTTGTATAACAGCAGCGTTATTACTTTATACCCCGCTGCCTTTCCCGCCGCGTTCCCGGCATTTTACCTCCTTCTGAGGGAGAACTCGTCTCCCTCAGCTCTCACTGCAGTCAGCGCGCGTTCGGGGGGGGCGGAGCGTCTTCCCCGATCGCTCCTCCAGTCAGCGCCCAGCGGCCGAAGTCTCGCGAGACTTCGTTCCCGGGCCGCTGGGGCAGCCTAGCTCCTCTCCCTTCCGTCGCCATTCGGCGCCTACGGAAGGAGAGAGAACAGTTGGAGCCTGAGGCACTGCAATTTTTCCCCTGCATCACTGGGTAATAGCGCTCCCGCTCGCACCCTTTCTAAATACACCCCTAACTGGTTGTATCACGCAGGGGATAGAGCACATTACATCCCTAACAGGATATATATATCTTTACTACAGGCTTCAAACCCCTGAGAGAGCCATACGGTTGCATACAGTAGATGCTTATTGAGATACTGTACAGCATAAAACTTTATACATAATCTAAAAAAATTACTGTCACTAGTTGAGTATTATAATACAGACTACAGACCTATATTGATAATGTCTGAAAATAACTCTCAATCACTTAATGGAGAGGGTAACCCCAATAGCACTTCTCATAACTTAAGTGCTTCACAACTGCAGGACATTATCCAAATGTCCATCCAAGCAGCCCTGGCCTCCACTACCCCGGCCGCTTGGTCGCTACAGCCCACTGTGGCACCTACACCACCGCCTCAGAGCGGCGAACCACCTTTAAAAAAGGGTAAAGTCTTGCACAAAAGAAAGCACACCCTGGTGGTACTTGACTCCCCGGCAGGGGAAGACAATAGCGTGCATCAGGTAGCCCCTACCACGGGCCACCGTCCCCAGCATCTATCTGACTCTACTCGACCCCTGGACCCCAGGGAGACTCAAAAGGGGTATAGGTCCGCTAGAAGGACTAAACCGGACTCCTACGAGGACTCCTCCGCGGAGGAATCAGCCGGTTTTTCTGACGAATCAGAGTTTTCAGATTCCCAATCTATCACTCATGATGCTGGGGCCACGGCGACTGACACAATCGCCAATCCTGTTACACAGGACGATGTCCTCCTGGACGCTTTAGGGGAACCATTATTCCACCCGGACGCGATTACGCACCCACGGTCCGGGGACTGGACACCCCTGCCACATGTGGCACAGTATGTTGAGTTATGGGCCAGGAAATCCCTGGACAGAACAGCTCGCAACAAATTGAGGGCTGAGTGCCCCAGACCCTCGTTACCCAAGAAAGTGGTGGCTACCCCGGAGGTAGACCCAGTCCTTACGAAATACCTGATCAAAACAGGTAAATTTCAAAAGAAGGGCATAGAGAGGTCCTTTAGGTCAATACAAGATCGCGTCCTGGATCTTATGGGACCATTGACCAAAATCCTCAACTTGTCCGAACAAGCAGTAACCTCGGGACAAGCAGTTGATTTACCACAACTGAGAGGTTGGGCGCAAAGAGCCCTATGTTTAGCGGGCACCGCCAATACGGCATGCTCTGTGGAACGGCGCAGGTCCATCCTGATGCGCCTGGATCCCCAACTCTCACACCTAGCAGAGTCTGAACCCGGCCCATCGGCCGAGGGCATGCTATTTGGGGACTCAGTCATAAAGGACATTAACAAATTTGTCGGCCTATTTTCCAGCTTAGACAAAGCGCAAAGCTCTTTGAGACGCACGGGAACCAATAAGGTTTTCAACAGGGCCGGCAGAAGTAGAGGCCGTTCTGCCGGCCGCGCTAATTTTTACAGGCCACAGGGTAGAAATTCCGCCCAATACCAATACCAGGCTCCAACCTACTCCGCTCCGGTGGCTCAGCCAGCACCGTTTTTCCCTCCCAGAGGCAGACCCTGGCGCGGACGTGGGGGACGCGGATACCCTCGATCCAGACCCTATACCGGTGAGTTTACACTACACCACACTCGATCACATTCCAGTGGGAGGTCGGCTGAGGTATTTTACCCACGCCTGGTCTGCGATTACGGCAGACGCGTGGATTTTAAATTCTGTAGAGGGGTTCGGGATAGAATTACTTACCCTACCACTCCTCAATGTCATTCCTCCTCCCATTCGTTTCTCAAAACGAAACAGCAGGCTCATAGACAGGGAGGTGCTAGACCTGCTTACCAAGCAAGCCATCATGGAGGTAGACCCTTCTTCCCCTGGTTACATGAGCAACCTATTTCTGGTACACAAAAAAGGAGGGGGCTACCGCCCTGTGATCAACCTCAGAAATTTAAATCAACACGTCCAATATCGTCACTTCAAAATGGAAGGGATTCACTTCCTACGAGACCTTCTCCAACCCAGAGACTGGCTGGTGAAAGTAGATCTCAAAGACGCATATCTGACGGTCCCCATACACCCGGATTCCCAGCATTTGCTGCGGTTCCCGTGGAAGGGCAGGATGTGGCAATTCACTTGCCTCCCCTTCGGCCTGTCATCCGCCCCATGGTGTTTCACCAAAATCATGAAACCCGTGGTGGCGGCACTAAGGAGCAGAGGAGTGCGTCTGATCATTTATCTGGACGACATCCTCATTATGGCCCATTCAAAATCCCAAGCTCTCCTCCACATGTCATGGACCATGTCACTCATACAGAGGCTAGGATTCATAATCAACCGCGACAAGTCGGTTCTTATCCCATCCAGACAGATGGAGTTCTTAGGGTTTACAGTGGACACCATCCACTCTACCCTCAGCCTCCCCAAGGTAAAACTTACGCTCATCCGCAAGGAGATTCGTGCCGCCCTCCGCAAGGGATGCCTCTCCCTACGTACTCTGGCCCGGCTGGTGGGCCTGCTGGCGGCCTCTATCCAAGCCATATTTCCAGCCCCTCTGCATTACAGGGCCCTTCAGAGGCTCAAGATCATGCACCTAAGACAGGGCCTCAGGTACTCGGACGAGATACCTCTTTGCCAAGAAACCACCGAGGAATTGAAATGGTGGCTCCACCATGCCGTCGAGTGGAACGGCAGAACCATATTCAGTCCCAATCCGGATGTGATCATAGAGTCGGATGCCAGCCGCTTGGGCTGGGGTGCTCGGTGCGGCGTAGCCTCTACAGGAGGGACCTGGTCGCAAGCAGAGACATCCCTCCATATCAATGCACTAGAACTACTGGCAGCTCTGTTTGCTCTCAAGAGCTTCATGCCTCATTCTCCCGCACGCTGTATTCTTTTCCGCATGGACAACGTTGCAGCGGTGCAATATGTCAACCGTCTGGGAGGCACCAGATCGAAAACCTTGGCGTATATCGCGAGGGATTTCTGGCACTTTTGTCTGGCCCACAACATCACTCCTATAGCGGAATACATTCCGGGTATCCTCAACTCCGTGGCCGACTGGAACTCTCGATATCTTCGAAATTCCAGCGATTGGAGACTAGATCGATCAACCTTTCTCCTCTTGCAAGAGCTTTGGGGTCCGCTATCTTTCGATCTATTCGCCTCTCGACTCAACCGTCAACTGCCTCGCTTTTTCAGCTGGAGGCCAGACCCGGAGGCTTACGCAGTGGACGCTCTTCGCCAACCTTGGCCGGAGGGAACACACTATGCTTTTCCCCCCTTTCAAATAATATCCAGACTTCTCCTCCGGATAACCAACCTGGGAGCAACGGTGGTGCTGTTAACACCATGGTGGCCTACCCAACCGTGGTTCCCTCGGTTGCTAGCAATATCGATAGATTTTCCCAGACTTCTTCCCCAACTTCCTCACCTACTCACCAACCCGACCGGGGATCCTCACCCCCTAGTGCTCGAGAACAACCTTCCACTCCTCGCGTGGCTAGTATCGGGATCCCTTCCCCTGATAGAGTGCTTTCAGAGTCGGCTCGGAACCTCCTCGCCATGGCCTGGGCCCCCGGGACTAGATCGGCATATCGATCAGCCTGGAGACGTTGGGTTTGTTGGTGTGATCAACGGCAAGTTGATCCCATTCAAGCCCCTGTGTCACTAGTGGTTAATTATCTGGCCGACTCCTTTGATTCCGGCAGCTCCTATAGCTCTATTAATATTTACCGATCAGCTATTTCAGCATATCATCATCCCGTAGATTCCCTGCCCATTGGCAGACACCCTTTGGTGTGTCGGCTTTTGAGAGGCGCAAAATTCCAACGTCCCCCCAGGCCTAGATACCAAGCGACCTGGGATGTTTCCAAGGTGCTGGATATGTTCGCCAGTTGGGGGGACAATTCAGATCTCTCCCTTAAAATGTTATCCATTAAACTAACAGTACTTCTATGCCTCATCTCCGTTAAAAGAGTGTCAGATGTTAGAGCTCTGGACATTGCCAGACGACAATTTTCACCACAGGGAGTTGAATTTTCCATTACACGTAGGACGAAAACCGGCATCACATCGGTTTTCTACCCCTCATTTCCGGATCACCCACTTCTCTGTGTCGTTCGTTGTCTACAGACATACGAATCCCAGACCTCTGCTCTGCGCTCCTCGGGCTCTTCACAGCTCCTTCTGTCCTATGTGAAACCCCATCTACCAGTCTCGTCTGCCTCTTTGGCGCGATGGGTTAGGACCGCCATGGATATGGCGGGGATTGACGTCACCCTCTTCGGGGCCCATTCCACCAGAGGTGCCATGGCCACCAAGGTGATCGTCTCAGGAGGCTCTCTTTACGATTTATTGAAAGCAGCGGACTGGTCCTCGGAGACCACGTTCCGCCAATTCTATTTCAGACCTAGGGATCACATTTCTAGGTCAATTCTCTCTTAAGGTTATCGTATGTTATATCATTGATATGTTGTTACATGAGCTTTGAACTTGCATAAGATATGAGCCTCCTGTCTGATATATAATGGGAGATTTTCCTAGCTTGTGACGGAAAATATTAATTATATGAAGACAGGAGGCGAGTATCTTCCCTCCCTACCCTCCCTATTACGATTGTTTTTTCTCTTCCTCTCAGGTTATTGACGGACAACCTGCGCGTTGCAGACGGAGTATCCAGTTTAAAGGATGACGTAATCCCGTCCATAGGTTGAAACATAGACCTGTTTTGTTTCTTTTCTCCGCTGGGATCGCTCGTTTCCTGGATCCATGTTGGGTCACAGTGGAGGATTTCCTCTTCTTCACAGAAGATTCTGGACGTCGACCGGCCGGTCTAGTTTCCAGGATCACACCTCTACATTTCGTTTGGGACCGTTCTACCCAAGAGAGTGTCGCAGCAAGAAAGAGGAGGAACCACCACAAGCAGCCCCCTTTTATGGAGACCCCGTTGGGGCGCGGTTAGTGACTGTACGGACTGCTGGGGGTGGTAGTTGTTTTAGTTTTTTACACTGAAGATTTTTAGAAACACTTTTCTGCTGTGAGCATTAATAAAAGAAAGATAATGCATAAGATACTCGCCTCCTGTCTTCATATAATTAATATTTTCCGTCACAAGCTAGGAAAATCTCCCATTAACTATCATAATGGGGCCAATGGAAATATAAGATTTTTTTTAATATCATTGGTACCCAATCATTCTAAAGAATTTATGTAAACCAAAATTGAAAATAACTGAAAATATAATAACACTATTGACCCGTAGTTGACCAGGTGATCTAAAATCACAATTTGAAACTGGAAATCCAACCTAAAACAAGATCATATAAAGAAACTATTAAATGGGAATTATATGCTACCAAATACCTACAAAACTATTACCTTATATTACAAAAATGAATGTGGAATGAAAAAAGATGGAGAGCACATGAGGAGACTTATTGGCCCAGATTCACATACTTCAGTGCATATTTATGCGGGCGTAGCGTATACAATATACGCTACGCCGACGCAGCGCAAGCCAGCGTAGGTGGAAGTGGGCGTGAACCATGCTAATGAGGCGTGACCCCATGCAAATGATGGATTGAGCGTCATAAATATCCGAATAACGTACGGCGCATGCGCCGTCCCGTGGATGCATCCCAGTGCGCATGTGCAAAATCACGTCGGAACTACTCCCTAAGATACGACGGATCACTGCCTACGACGTGAACGTAACCTACGCCCAGCCCTATTCATGTACTACGTAAATGACAAAAGATACGACGGCTTGTGTTCCCTGGTCCATAACTTTGCATGAGTTGCACCTCCTATATGGGGAATAACTTTACGCCGGACATACAACTTACGCAAGCCGCGTATATTATGCGCCGGACGCAACTACGTTCGTAAATCGGCGTATCTCCCTCATTTGCATATGTGCATAGAAAATCTATGGAAGCGGCAAATGCGCCCAGCGTAAATATGCTCCCACGATACGCCGGCGTCGGAAAGTTACGTCGGTCGGATAAAGCCTATTTTCAGGCATATCTCAGTTTATGGGCACGGTGCATAGATACGACGGCGCATACTTACACTTACGCTGCGTATCTGGAGATACGTCGGCGTAAGTGCTTTGTGAATCCAGGCCATAGCATTTATTTTTGTAGCAGCCAGAATTTCAATTCCAAGTCATGGAAATCCCCCACGATTCCATTCGACCTGTTGAAGACCAAGTTATCATTGATTATGATTAACAAACTCCTTTTGGCAATTTTGCATGATAAGCTTGCCTTCTTTGAAAAAATCTGGGATCCCTGTTGGATATCTCATAAGATGTATAAGGCAGTATACATTTTGACTGGATAGGGTGAGCTTCTTTTTTTCTTTCTTTACCTTTTTCTTCTTTAACCACCTGGAAGGATTTACCCCCTTCCTGACCAAGCCCTTTTTTGCGATTCGGCACTGTGCCGTTTTAACTGACAATTGCACGGCCGTGCAACGTTGTACCCAAACAAAATTGACGTCTCTTTTTTCCCAGGAATAGAGGGCCAGATCCTCAAAAGAGATACGACGGCGTATCTACTGATACGCCGTTGTATCCCTGTTTCTATCTTTGGAACTGATCCACAGAATCAGTTTCCGGCATGTGTAAGGGACTTACACTGCCGGATCTTAGGATGCAGTACCGCATCCGCCGCTGGGGGCATTTTGCGTCGAAATGCCGCCTCGGGTATGCAAATTAGCACTTACGGAGATCCACGAAGCTTTTCAGCTTCGTTTTTTCTCCGTAAGTATTAAGTTGCATGTGTAAAATTAGGGCTGCTTTTACAAAGTGTAAACTGTTTACACCTTGTAAAAGCAGAACCTTCTGTCCAGCGACGCGTTTTTTTCTTTATTTTTTTTTCGCCGTATCTTTTTTTTTTTCGACGCAAATTTATTGACCCGTCGCGATCCACAAAGCTTGGCGTAACGTAATTTCGCGCTATGCACGTCGGGAAAATGACGTCATGAGCATGCGCAGTACGGCCGGCGCGGGAGCGCGCCTAATTTAAATGGGAATCGCCCCCAGTTGAAGAGGAACGCCTTGCGCCGGCCGGATTTACAGTAGGTGTTTGTGATATTGTGTTTTTAGCACGACAGCATCACGCTGATTCTCGGCGACATGGTGCCGACATCTCGCCGACATCTCGCACTCACTGGAATAGTGACAGCACATCCCAGCAAGCGCGTCATAGAAGCGACGGGAGATCCGACTTGGATTCCCGCCAATTCTACACGTGTGCGGCGTTTGTTATGAATCCTGAGGGGGAAGTCCCCGCCGGATTTTAAATAAAAATCCGGCATGGGTTCCCCCTCAGGAGCATACCGGGCCCTTAGGTCTGTTATGGGTTGTAAGGAGAGCCCCCCTACGCCGAAAAAAACGGCGTAGGAGGTCCCCCTACAATCCATACCAGACCCGTATCCAAAGCACGCTACCCGGCCGGCCAGGAAAGGAGTGGGGACGAGCGAGCGCCCCCCCTCCTGAGCCGTACCAGGCTGCATGCCCTCAACATGGGGGGGTTGGGTGCTCTGGGGCAGGGGGGCGCACTGCGGCCCCCCACCTCAGAGCACCCTGTCCCCATGTTGATGAGGACAGGGCCCCTTCCCGACAACCCTGGCCGTTGGTTGTCGGGGTATGCGGGCGGGAGGCTTGTTGGAATCTGGGAGCCCCCTTTAATAAGGGGGCCCCCAGATACCGGCCCCCCACCCTAAGTGAATGGATATGGGGTACATTGTGCCCCTAACCATTCACCTGTAGGAAAAATGTTAAAGTTAATAAACACACCACACAATGGTTTTTAAAATAATTTATTTTTCTGCTCCGGAGGCTCCCCCTGTCTTCTTTATTAGCTCTTTTACCAGGGGGAGCTTCTTCTTTGACGTCTTCGGGTGGGTGGGGGCCGCCGTCTGGTTCTCTTCCACTGCCGGGGGGGTCGCTTTTAAAAAAGCCCCCACCCCCCGGCGGGTTTCCTCTGGCGTCTTTGGCGGGGGGGCTTCTTCTTCCGCTATCCCGACGGGTCTTCTCCGCTATCCGGGGGGTCTTCTCAACTCTCCGGGGGTCTCCTTCTATGTTCGCCGCTCTCCGCTGTTGACTCGGCGCACCCCGGTTCTTCCTCTCGCTGTCCGGTGCCTTCTTCTTCCGTGCTGTACGTCTTCTTCTCCTTCCGTGCTGTGAGTTCTTCTTCCGTGCTGTGACGTCATGTTGTTCACTTCTCTTCTTCTCCCGATGTTGACACGTCGCCTTTCCTCGCTGCAATGACGGGTGCGCGGCTTGCATCGGATTTATATAGACCTCACAATCCCATCATGCTCGGGTACCTACCCATGTGATACCTACCCACGTGGGTAGGTATCACATGGGTAGGTACAGAGCATGATGGGACTGTGAGGCCTATATAGGTCCGATGCAAGCCGCGCATCCGTCATTTCAGCGAGAAGAGCCGGCGTGTCAACATCTGGAGAAGAGAAGAAGATGACGTCACAGCCCGGAAGAAGAAGAATACGTCACAGCCCGTAAGAAGAAGATAGACGTTCATCGCTGAAGGAGAAGGCACCGGACAGCTGGAGGAAGAACCGGGGTGCGCCGAGTCAACAGCGGAGAGCGGCGAACATAGCAGAAGACCCCCGGAGAGTGAAGAAGACCCCCCGGATAGCCGAAGAAGACCCCCCCGGATAGCGGAAGAAGAAGCACACCACCCCCCGCCGAAGACGTCGGAGGAAACCCGCCGAGGAGTGGGCGCTTTTATAACAGCGACCCCCCCCGGCGGTGGAAGAGAACCGGACGGCGGCGAAGAGCGGCCCCCACCCGAAGACGTCAAAGAAGAAGCCCCCCCTGGTAAACAGAGCTAAAGAAGACAGGGGGCGGCCTCCGGAGCAGACTAATAAATTATTTTAAAAACTCTTGTGTTGTGTTTATTGACTTTAACATTTTTCCTCCAGGTGAATGGGTAGGGGTACGATGTACCCCATATCCATTCACTTAGGGTGGGGGGCCGATATCTGGGGGCCCCCTTATTAAAGGGGGCTCCCAGATTCCGATAAGCCTCCCGCCCGCATACCCCGACAACCAACGGCCAGGGTTGTCGGGAAGGGGCCCTGTCCTCATCAACATGGGGACAGGGTGCTCTGGGGTGGGGGGGCCCCGCAGTGGGCCCCCCTGCCCCAGAGCACCCAACCCCCCCATGTTGAGGGCATGCAGCCTGGTACGGCTCAGGAGGGGGGGCGCTCGCTCGTCCTCACTCCTTTCCTGGCCGGCCGGGTAGCGTGCTTTGGATACGGGTCTGGTATGGATTGTAGGGGGACCCCCTACGCCGTTTTTTCGGCGTAGGGGGGGCTCTCCTTACAACCCATAACAGACCTAAGGGCCCGGTATGCTCCTGAGGGGGGAACCCATGCCGGATTTTTATTTAAAATCCGGCGGGGACTTCCCCCTCAGGATTCATAACAAACACCGCACACGTGTAGAATTGGCGGGAATCCAAGTCGGATCTCCCGTCGCTTCTATGACGGCTTTGTCTCTATCGCGGCAAGCCAGCTCGGCGCTGGCTCCCGCGATGGGGCTCGTAGGTGGTCAATCTCGCCGAGAAAGGGAGCGAGATTGACACAATATCGCGTGCACCTACTGTAAGTTACACCGCTCAAAATTTCTAGGTAAGTGCTTTGTGGATCGGGCACTTAGGGCCAAATCCACAAAGACCCGGGGTAACGGCGAATTTCTAATTTAAGTTACACTGCCTTAAAATTTCTACCTAAGTGCCCGATCCACAAAGCACTTACCTAGAAATTTCTGGCCGTGTAACTTAAATTTCGCCGGCACAAGGCGTTCCTCATTTCATGGGGGCGATTCCCATTTAAATGAGGCGCGCTCCCGCGCCGGCCGTACTGCGCATGCTCGTGATGTCATTTTCCAGACGTGCATAGCGCGAAATTACGTTACGCCGGGCTTTGTGGATTGCGACGGGTCAATAAAGTTGCGTCGGGAAAAAAAAAAGATACGGCGCGAAAAAAAAAATTCAAATTCGAAAAAAAAACGCGTCGCTAGACAGAAGGGTCTGCTTTTACATGGTGTACTAACTTTACACCATGTAAAAGCAGCCCTAATTTTGCGTATGCAACTTAATACTTACGGAGAAAAAACGAAGCAGAAAAGCTTTGTGGATCTCCGTAAGTGCTAATTTGCATACCCGAGGCGCAGAGCTTTTTTTCTCAGAAAATAGGTGCAGGAACTCAACCACAACCCCGTTCAGATTTCACAAACAGTATAAGGGTCTTAAAGGGGCATTAAATACCAGGATTGCATTACATACTGAATGCAGAGTTCAGGGGGTTACACACAGAGTGCAGAGCTGTCACTTGTAAACACAGAAACCAGACTTCTGTGTTTACAAGTGATTGTGGTGAGCGGGCACCAAAGGGTCTGAGCCAGAGGTGGTGGAACTGAGTTCCCCCAAGTTCCCCCTGAAAAAAAGCCCTGCCGAGGCGGCATTTCGACAGGAAATGCCCCCAGCGGCGGATGCGGTACTGCATCCTAAGATCCGGCAGTGTAATCGCTTCTCGGCCTTTTGGCTAAGATCAAGTGTAGTATCTGTTCTTATCAGTTGCCAATAGGTGGTGCTAAGCTGACTGTCCCCGGTACCCTGTGGCAGGGGGAAAGGGATGGCAGTCGGCGGACGCTAAGCCTGTTGGTGTGGAGGGAACCCTTGCTTCTCCTTTAACCGGGATGGAGCGGGTAGTACTTCCAGAATGTGATTAGGTGGGAGAGATAGGGGTTGTGGGTAGAGTCTGCGTCAGTAGGCTCTCCCCAACCTCTTCTCCTACCTTCCTGGCTGGGAAGGGTGCTGCCGGTCCGGACCGGGGGCTAGGGACCGTTGAAAAGCCAGTGGAGATTGTGCCCCTGGAGTGGCAGTCCAGGGGTGCCATACATTGCACGAGTGTTTGAGGGGCACTCATTGTGTGGCACCTTCAGGTCACTGATCTCCACAACACACTTTTCACACCTGCCGCTTGGGCCGGGCCTTTTGGCTAGGACCAGTGGAATTTTTATCCTGGCCGGAGGGCCGGCCAATGTATTTCACATTGATTACTTTCCTCACTTTCCCATCTTCCTTTTCCCGACTTTCTTTTATTATTTTTCCCTTGTTTGTCTTGTTTTGTCACTTTTTCTGTTTGGTGCTTGCACTTTTAGTTTGGCGAGTAGGGTGCTGGTCCTCGGGCCGGTCTCTGAAAGTCTTGGGAGTTGGTGGACTCGGCCTTCTGGTTAGGTTCACCGGCTCTCATGGGGTCTCCCTTCGGGGGAGCCTCACCGAGGAGGGTTCTGTTTCGGCAGTCCCTCCGAGGATGTTGGGTCCTTGTGGCTTTGGCTGCTTGGACCAAGATGGGTCCATATGGCTTCGGCTGTATGGACCACAGTAACTCTAGTCCCTGTCAGGAGCCTAACGCCCCGGGGAATCAGAGACGGGTCCTTTTCGGAGGACCACTGACGTTTGCACCCGTCGCAGTTTTTTGTGATGTCACTCTTTATGTGTGTGCACATTTTTCCCTGCACCGGGTGGAGTTTTTGGGTTGTGTTTTGCACGCCACAGGCTTTTCAACAGAAAAAAAGTGTAATTCAATTACACATGCCGGATTTTCTCCCTAACTATGGAAAACTGATTCTGTGGATCAGTTCCATAGTTAGGACCAGGGATACGACGGAGTAACAGCAGTTACTCCGTCGTATCTCTTTTGAGGATTTGGCCCTTAGTTAGAGATTTTGCGGCGGTGTAACTTAAATGGCAAAAGTTACGTTGCGCCGGGTTTTTGAGGATTAGGCCCAGAGCTTTTTTTGGTGGTATTTGATCACCTGTACGGTTTTTATTTTTTGCACTATAAACAAAAAAAGCGAGACAATTAAAAAAAAAAACATCCACCAAAAATATATATATAAAAAAAAAAAAAATTTCCTCAGTTTAGGCCAATATGTATTTTTCTACATATTTTTGGTAAAAAAAATCACAATAAGCGTATATTAATTGGTTTGCACGAAAGTTATCATGTCAACAAAATATGGGATAGATTTATGGCATTTTTATTATAATTTTTTTAAAATTAGTAAATGCGGTGATCTGCCATTTGTATCGTGACTGTGACCTACCGGCGGACACATCGGACACTTTTGACACATTTTTGGGACCATTGACATTTATAGAGCGATCAGTGCTATAAAAATGCACTGACTACTGTATAAATGTACTGGCAGGGAAGGGGTTAACACTAGGGGGCGATCAAGGGGTTAACTGTGTGTTCCCTCACTGTGTTCTAACTGTGTGGGGATGGGACTAACTAAGAGAGATGACAGATCGCTGTTTATACTTTGTAGAAATGCACAATATGTCTTTTCTCCTCTGACAGCACAGGGATTTGTGTGCTTACACACACAAATCCCTGTGCTGGCTCTCGTGCACGCAATCACGTGTGGCCAGCGGCGATCGCACCCGTCGGCCACGCCAGTGGGCACCTCAATGCCCTCCCTATATCAATGACATCAATGGAGGGGTGGCGTAAAATTATGTTGATGTTTCCATAACCTCATTGGCTAACATTTATGTTTCCAGCATTGGGTTTCAGTAAAATGTTACTTTTTGGTAAACGTGGTATTTTTTTCCTTTGTCTGTTTTGCACTCTGGTATGCAGCCAAAGAGGACATGTGCAGTACACACCAAGTAGCTTTAGGTGCAAACTACAGAGGACACGTGCAGTACACACCAAGTAGCTTTAGGTGCAAACTACAGAGGACACGTGCAGTACACACCAAGTAGCTTTAGGTGCAAACTACAGAGGACACGTGCAGTACACACCAAGTAGCTTTAGGTGCAAACTACAGAGGACACGTGCAGTACACACCAAGTAGCTTTAGGTGCAAACTACAGAGGACACAGGCAGTACACACCAAGTAGCTTTAGGTGCAAACTACAGAGGACACGGGCAGTACACACCTAGTAGCTTTAGGTTCAAACTGCAGAGGACACATGCAGTACACACCAAGTAGCTTTAGGTGCAAACTTCAGAGAACACGGGCAGTACACACCAAGTAGCTTTAGGTGCAAACTACAGAGGACACGTGCAGTACACGCCAAGTAGCTTTAGGTGCAAACTACAGAGGACACAGGCAATACACCATGTGAGAATACTGCAGCTAGCACAATCACCTGCCTGCCAGTAAATTAGGAATAGCTGATCTAGCTAAACTATACAGGGTATAAATATATGTACAACACCTAGGATGCATATATATCCTCTACACACTGTAACTTTAACTAACTAGCCTGCCTGCTCTATCTACCTAGAAAAAATTACAAGGTCTCTCTCTCTCTCTGTCTGTCTTTACCACCGTCGCAACACACTACAGAAGGCCGACCTGCAGGCAGCCTTTTATAGTGTGGGGCGTGTACTAAACCCCCTGAGTCATAATTGGCCAAAGCCACCCTGGCTTTGGCCAATTATGGCTCTCAGTTTTTTGCGCGCTGTGATTGGCCAAGCATGCGGGTCAAAGTGCATGCTTGGCCAATCATCAGCCAGCAATGCACTGCGATGCCGCAGTGAATTATGGGCCATGACGCGCCACTCGAATTTGGGGCGAACGGCCCGTAAAGTTTGTATTTCGACGAACGGACGAACATACAATGTTCGAGTCGAACATACAATGTTCGAGTCGAACATGGGTTCGACTCGAACATGAATTGAATTGATGGTTGATAAATTGGCAAATGAGGCAGCCTTGCTATTTGCATTGGAATATACTCATACAGTTATCAAAATAAGACCAAATAAGACCAATAAACTACCCCTAAAAAATGTCAATGTACAATGTTCAATGGACTCTTTTAAAAGTGATTTGGGGGGACAGTTGGTAAAACAGGTCCTAGTTTGGGTTTTAACCATAAAGGTAATGTGCATGACTTTTTCCTAAGGGCACCAACATACCAGGTTTTTCTCTTAGGTCACAGTGGGTGAAGAAGAATTGCATATTTTATGGTTAGAACCCAAACTAGGACCTGTTTTACCAACTGCCCCCCAAATAATTTTTAAAAGAGTCCCTTGAATATTGTACATTGACATTTTTAAGGCTCCAGAAGATGACAGTAAAACTGCCAAAACCACTGTAGGCTGTGACATTTGAGGGAGGCCTCTGACTCACTTGAGATCTGTAAATGGAGGGGACTGATAAAAAGGGTAAGGGAAAGGGTGAGGGTAAAGTTTGCAAAAAGTTACATTATCTTTAAAGGCGCATGGATATAAATAACGTATTTCATTTAAGCAACACTGGCTTTGAAAACAGCGCTTTGAATTATAAAGCAATGTAGCATTCGATTTTTAGCACTTTACATATGTTAGTAGATGTACTCTGACAACTATTTTCAGATCATCAGAAGCTTGCCCATTCTGGTTGCAACTTATCTTAATGCATTGTGACTATATTGTTCTTTTCCCTTTGTAATGATGAGGGATTATGGTCTGACTGTTTGCTTCAGATAACACGATTGCTACTGAATTGTCTACTGAGACCTCTGGAACCATACATTCTGCATGAGGCTGGTTTCACTCCTGAGTTTCGTTTACTTATTGGTTGTTACAATCAGATGTGTTTTTCCAAATATACATTTCTTCTCAATGCATCTTTTATCTTCAAAGATTAAAGGAAGACCGTCTGATTCAGGACATCTTTAGGTCTGATATATCACTTGACAATGGGTGAGTACAAATCCGGAGTGGGAAGAAGGGGTAGGAGGATACAATTATTAAAGGCTATGTTCATAGACTTTAGATGCCTGTTAAAGAGTGTTGAATGTGATTTAGTAATAGCTCACGTGAAAACAACCAACGCGATTAACCATCCTGCACATGTGGTATATATTTTAATAAAGCTGGTGCTATCTTTAGTGTGTGAGAATGCTTAACAGGCATTTAGAAACCGTAGATGTGTTTTCAGCCATATTGTTTTATGTGATATTGCTGTATCTGTATTCTTATACAGTGCCTTGAAAAAGTATTTATACCCCTTGAAATTTTCTAAATTTTGTCATGTTACAACCAAAAAACGTAAATGTATTTTATTGGGATTTTATATGATAGACCATGGGTCTTCAAACTATGGCCCTCCAGTTGTTCAGGAACTACAATTCCCATCATGACTAGCCATGTCTGTGAATGTCAGTGTGTTCCAATGCCTCATGGGATGTGTAGTTCTGCAACAGCTGGAGGGCCGTAGTTTGAGGATCCCTGTGATAGACCAACACAAAGTGGCACATAATTGTGAATTGGAAGAAAAATTATAAATGGTTTTAATTTTTTTTTACAAATAAATATCTGAAAAGTGTGGCGTGCATTTGAATTAAGCCCCCTTTACTCTGATACCCCTAACTAAAATATAATGGAACCAATTGAACCTTCAGAAGTCACTTAATTAGTAAATAGAGTCCACCTGTGTGTAATTTAATCTCAGTATAAATATAGCCGTTCTGTGAAGCCCTCAGAGGTTTGTTAGAGAACCTTAGTGAACAAACAACATCATGAAAGCCAAGGAACACATCAGACAGGTCAGGGATAAAGTTGTGGAGAAGTTTAAAGCAGGGTTAGGTTATAAAAAAAAATATCCCACGCTTTAAACATCACATGGAGCACTGTTCAATCCATCATCCGAAAATGGAAAGAGTATGGAACAACTGCAAACCTACCAAGGCGGTTCACAGGCAGCATAACACCTTAGTAAGGCAGGCCATAGATTCTGCAATTTTATTTTCTTCCACCACGGATGGAAATAAAAAAAATAGCTTGATACCCCCATCAACACAGCCAACAGAGTGTTGATGGGTGAATTCCTCCCACAGTGCTATCATGTTCAGTCTCCGGGAAACTCAGAGAGTCTTCCCTGCTGGCAGAACACAACATTTTGTGTTGCCAGCTATAGCCGACGGCACTAATCATTCAGGAAAAAACAGACAGGTGGTTGTACGGCTCTAACAACCAATGCAAAAATGTACCGCTTGTCCGTCTATGTCCATTTAGGTCTGCTTCTGTTTTTTTAAACTAAAAAAACAAACAGAGACTCGTTCCATTTAAAAAAAAAAAAAGAGCAGAACATATGTGGATGTAAATGGATGATCATCTGACAGACGGAACGCCCATGTGAAAGGACCCTGCTTATCTGGCTAAATTACACACATTAGATACATGGCATGTAGTTAGCAGAACTGTTCCTGGGTCCAAACGTGGATTTAAGCCAAGTAATAACATCAAGATGGTACATCCAATGTTCCACCTGTGTCTGGGTGCCACTATGTTGTTTTGGTCTCTATATGTCACACAGGGAACATGCAACATTATGACAGACTTTCCTGAAAATTAAGCCCTCCAGCGGTGTGCTGTGACTGAAACAGGCTCTTCTATCTTCACCCTGTCTTCCTTCTGGGTTCTTGGGGTTCAGCTGCTTAAATGACCAAGCCCCAATGACGTCACTCCTGTGCATGCATCGTCTATTCAGATCATAGTGTGCATGCTCAGGTGAAATATCCCCTAAAGAGTGCACGTTTAAGAGATATTTACTGTACCTACAGGTAAGCCTTTTTTAGGCTTACCTGTAGATATAAAACAGCATGATGGACTTTACTACCACTTTGCTTTTCAATATGTTTATTGAGTTTTATCATATGAGAAAAGTGTGAACAACTGATTAATCGTCCCGCAGGGCTCAAAAGTGGAGATAAACAATTGTATAAACAAGAAATATTAGGTTAAAGGACTTTGTAAACACTTATTAATGAGCAGACAAGGTTCAAATATGAATCAATATCTCCTCTAGAAAGAGAGTTGATGCTCTCTCCATTGCACAGGGCCTGCAAGAGTCAGGGAATGGACAAAGTCTGATTAGGTAGACAACCCAGTCCCCGTGCACTCAAAGAAAGGGAACCAACTCCACCCTGTAGGAACAATCTGTGGACGTTGGAGTACCTGCAAGGTTTGCATGGAGGCCAGGGTTGTGTCCCCTCAAGCTCGTCCAATCCAGAGTGAATAAGACAGGCTAGGTCAAGGCGCGGGCCTTCTGTAAATTGATCCATGGACCCTGGAGAGCATATTGGTCAAAACCTTGTTCTGGATAAAGTGTGTATCATTCTAATCTCTGTTTTATCTCTAATTGACAGTAATATGACAAGTGAAGACGTCCCCCCATAGAACTAAACTGCTGAGAGGAAAAAAAGAGAAAAGGAAATAGGGAGGAAGGGGATATTGAGATATCCCATATTGTGAGAGGAGAAAAGGGAAAGGTCAAGATGCCAGGAAGATCCTATAAAGAAGATGTGAGCCCTGGAAAGAGGGGTATTTTGATGTGGGTTGCCTAGGGTTCCCATATTGCCTCAAAGGACTGAGTTTTATCTTGGATTTCAGCCACTATTTGTTCTTGAGTCCTAATCCAGGAGATTTTCCGCTTAGTTGCTAAAAATTAGATCAATGATTTCTTCCATGCGTGATCTTGGCCCCTAGGAGCATGGAAAAGATCAAGGCTTGTGTGTGTTTGGAAACGTTGTCAACCTTATGACTCAAGAGCGCTATTTTGGGGTGCTAAGTAACTTTCCTCAAGGGATCAAAGACCTTGTTGCAAAAAGTTCTGATGTGAGGACAGGACCACCATGTATGGAACATGGAGCCTACCAGGTTACACCCTCTAAAACATAAGGGAGAAGTATTTGGGTACATCGTTGCCAATCTGCCCGGAAAATAATACCATCTATTGAGGATTTTAACATTAGCTTTTACTACCACTTTAATGGTTTTTACGTATCCAGTAAATATTCCAATCAGTGTTGTACTTTGTTTGGAGAATGTTCTAAAAGTAAATAAAACTCTGGTTTGGGTTATAACTAAACATCTGTGAATCTGGCTGTGAATGCTCTAATAGATAATTGTTTTAAGGTGGGAGGTATGCAATACTGCAAGGCTTGTTGAGAAGACTTGAATTATTAACTGTGATTTGCCTTGAGCGTATGTTCACAACTTTTTTGAGCTCTGCAAATATTCCTTGTGTATTTGTGAGATCCTCGTGAGATTTTTTTGTATGAAGGGTAATTTGGAGCACTATGCCTATAAGCTCATCCCTTAGCACAGCTCCACATAATTATTGCAGGAAGAAGTATTTGGCAATCATGCTTGTTTGTTTCATGATTTTATTGATACACTGAAAGAGAAGAAAGTTCTGTAAAGAACAATGGATAGCTCTATGCACGTTACTTCCAGCCAGGGAAAAAATTTATGAACATGGCTAGATTTAGACTTCCTGCCACACTAGGGTGAGGCCGCGTACACACGGTCGATCCAAACCGATGAGAATGGTCCAACGGGCCGTTTCCATCGGTTCACCGCTGAAGTGGCCTGACGGTCTGATGTGCGTACACACCATCGTTCCAAAAACCAATCGGGTCAGAACCCGGTGATGTAAAACACACGACGTGCTGAAAAAAACGAAGTTCAATGCTTCCAAGCATGCGTCGACTTGATTCTGAGCATACGCGGGTTTTGAACCGATGCTTTTCTGTACTAACCATCGGTTTGGACCGATCGGTCAGCAGTCCATCGGTTCGATTTTAAAGCATGTTTTAACATTTTGGACCGAAGCACAACAGACCGATGGGCCATACACACGGTCGGTTTGGACCGATGAAACTGAACTTCGGTCCATTCTCATCGGTTTGGAATGACCGTGTGTACACGGCCTAACTGTCTGAGGTACCCATGTCTTAATCCAGAGTCCATTGATTTCCAAAGTTATTTTAAAAAGGTACCAGCTTCTCTATCTTGGCACAGAGCAATGGAGGAATTAGAAGAATATTCCTAAACATCTGATGATAATGATCAAGATTCTTCATTCAATCTCCATGTATAATATGATTGCTACAAAACCTCAACAAATCAAATCTATCTCACTGTTTGTATATGATACATGTAAATACCTAACTAATTGACTACAAACATTTCTGCACAACATAATAACATGCAGTCTCACTTGTACATAAAATGCAGCGTGTCCTCTATTTTTAAAACACGCTAAGATGTACTGTGTAGACCTGAACTCCATTGGTAATGAAAGGAGTTGAAACCAGATGTGCATTTTTATTCAGAATATCATATACATTTTTTCCTGCAGGAATGCTTATCATAACGGCAACAACTTCATATGTTGATAAAGTGCCTGTGTTAGTTTTATTTTTCAGGCTTTTTTCTTTATTTTCTCCTAGAAGTCTTGCAAATAATACACTTTCTGTCCCTGGGTGGTTATGCTCTCTCCTCCATTGTATCTACGAAGGGAGCCATGGTTTTTACCATCACTTCAAACACTAGTATATCTGACACTTTGGGCGGATCTTTTTTTTTTGCACCACTTCTCCCCCATACATCAAAATTATTTTAAAGCGGAATTCGCCCAAAAAATGACAGACCTGAAGAAGCGGCACAGTACGCAAAACATGTAGAGGATGTCAGATACACCACAGTGATTTTTGTGCTACACACCATGGAATTTATGTACCAGCTAGGGTGATTTAGTACTGGTGTCATGTACTCGCTCATTATGTGGAAATTCACTAACACTCCCTCCCCCCAGATTAACAATGCTGCTGTCTAAAGGTGTCCATGTGCTCACTCATTCATTCTGACACTCTATTACAAAAGCTGTATTACTGGCCAGATTAGCAGGTGAAAACAGAGGGAAGAAAAGCCCAAAAAAATGAAAACAAATCAACAGCTACTACATCTTAGGATTGAAAGGCTGCAATATACAGTATTTCATTTGGGTTTTGTTTTTGTTTTTACAGTGGGGGGGTGCAATGCATGAATCTATGTATTGTTGATTGATGGGTGCAGGAGAAAGGGGGCAGCGCTCCTGCACCCACTATGGACGCACTGTCACTGGTTTGTTATCACTTTAAGTAAATTACAGAGGAGTGTTACTAGACCCTGGCCACCAGGACATATGGGCCCAGATTCAGATACAATTGTGTATCTTTAGGCGGGCGTAGCGTATCTCCTATACAAAGCCGTAACTTTGAGAGGCGAGTATGGTATTCAGAAAGATTATGCGCCCGAAGTTACGACGGCGTAGCGTATAAGGGCCGGCGTAAGCCCACCTAATTCAAATATGGAAGATGTGGGCGTGTTTTATGTAAATTAAGTGTGACCCCACATAAATGGCGTTTCTAACGAACGGCGCATGCGCTGTCCGTGAACGTATACCAGTGCGCATGCTCCTAATTACGCCATAAATAGTCAATGCCTTCGACGTGAACGTAACTTACGCAAAGCCCTATTCGCGAACGACTTACGCAAACGACGCAAAATTCGACGCTGGCCCGACGTCCATACTTAACATTGGCTACGCCTCATATAGCAGGGGTAACTTTACGCCGGAAAAAGCCTTACGTAAACGACGTAAAAAAATTCGCCTGGTGGACGTACGTTTCTGAATCGGCGTATCTACCTAATTTGCATATTCGACGCGGAAGTCTAGGGAAGCGCCCCTAGCGGTCAGCGTAAATATTGCACCCTAAGATACGACGGCGTAGGAGACTTACGCCGCTCGTATCTAGGCAACATTGAGCCGAGATGTGACGGCCCGCATTCGGAGTTACGACAGCGTATCTGGAGATACGCCAACGTAACTCCTTTCTGAATCCGGGCCATGGTGTGGGTCTTCTACCCGTGCCCTGAGTCTAGTTTGCATTCATTTGGGCTGTCATTCAAATGATGACAAACATACAAAAATATTTGAAAAACATTAGCCATGTCTTTATTCTTTATTCTAGTTCATGCTTCCTTCCACCACCTATGTTTTACAACCTCAGCTCTTTAGGATTATGTTGGGTATTTTGTAGCCATGTGCTATCCGTTTCATTCCAAATACATTTTTCGTCAAAATTCAACAAATTCGTTAATTTCAAAAAATTTATTTTAACAAAAATGCATTAAACAAATGTCTCCAAAACGTAAAAATCTAAAATTTAGAAATTTGGAAATTCGGAATTCCAAAAATCAAAAATCCGGAAATTCCAAAAACCGATAATTAGAAAACCGGAAAATCTGAAATAATAACTAACAATAACTATTAATAACTATTAAGTTATAGGTATTGGAGTTTCCTTTCAAATTTGGCTGTTAGTGAACGTAACGAATACGAATTTATCTGAAGTTAAGGATTATCTAAAATAACGAATGCGGCATCTAAACGAATGGAAAGTAATAATTTATAATAATAAAAACGTTTAATTATTATTATTAATTTGTTACGTTACATTTGTTTAGATGCAGCATTTGTTATTTTGGATAAGTGCTAATTTGCATACCCGAGGCGGCATTTCGACACGAAATGCCCCCAGCGGCAGATGCGGTACTGCATCCTAAGATCCGGCAGTGTAATTCAATTACACATGCCGGATCTTCTCCCTAACTATGGGAAACTGATTCTGTGGATCAGTTCCATAGTTAGGACCAGGGATACGACGGAGTAACAGCAGTTACTCCGTCGTATCTCTTTTGAGGATTTGGCCCTAAATGTTAGTTAGTTAGCTACTTCAGATTTTCAAATTTTCGTATTTTAGAATTTTCTGACTTTCGTACTTATTTTTGGATTTTCGTTCTTTCGAACTTCCAAATTTCCAAATTCTCAAATTTTTCTAAATTTCTGAATTTCCAAATTTTTTCATTTTCAGATTTAGAATTTCCAAAATTACATTTTTTTTAAAATAACGAACTTTGATCATAACGAATGACCTGAAAAACTGAGAAAAAAAAAACGAATGAAACAAAAACTAAAACAAACACATTTTTTGGCAGTGCACTTGTCTATTATTTTAATACATTTTAAAATTTGACATTCTTTTAACTTATTTCCAGATGTGTTTAAATACCTGTATAATTTTTTGTATGTTTTAGATTAGTGGCTACTGATTAACAATGAAATTATATACATTTGAACATAATGTAGTTTATCTTTTTTTGAATTATGCTAATACTTGTTTTCATGCGTTTATAATACATTTTTTGTTTTATATGAGTCCTGTCATCATACATGTAAATTACAATTATGACTGTCTGAGGTAAAAAAAAAAAAAAAATTCATGAAAAAAGTTTATATTTGTCTTATGCTGCGTACACACGACCGTTTTTCATGTCATGTAAAAAAACAAAGTTGTTCTCGATGTGATTCCTCTCAAGCCTGCCTTGCATACACACGATCGTGATAAAAAATGCTCGAGCAAAGATCGGTGACGTACAACACGTACGATTTCACTTTCCCTTCTCATAGTGCTGCTCGCCTCTGAGCATGCACGTTTTTTTCCCCGTCGTTAAAGCCTACACACCACCGTTTTTCACGACGACGTGAAAAACAACGAGAAAAATAGAGCGGGTTGTAAATTTTTAATGCCCATTTTTCTCGTCGAGAAAAATGCTCTGGAGCATATACATGATCGTTTTTAACGACCAATTTAAAAAATGGCATTTTTCTCATCATGAAAAACGCTTGTGTGCGCTCAGCATTGGAATTAGATCTGATTTTTTAAAAACCAGTGAAAGGCATTTCCATGTATCATCTTATTTAATTATAGAAGAATTATGGAAGCATCAGTATAAGGTATGGTAGAATTGGTGTCATACTTTTCACCCCCCCCACCTTAATTTCTCCGGCTTGGAGCCAATCACAGAAAGGTGAAAGCGCTAATGACTCAAATCAAAAAGAGTGTAACCAGTGGCGGCTGGTGCTCAAAATTTTTGGGGGGGCACAAAGGAAAAAAAAAATTGCAGTCTCACTGTGCCCAAACGCAGCCACTGTTACATGCCATCAAACGCAGCCACCGTGCCATCAATTTGCACCACTGTGCCATGCCATCAAATGCAGCCACTGTGCCATCAATTCGCACCACTGTGCCATGCCATTAAACGCAGTCACTGTGCCATGCCGTCAAATGCAGTCACTGTGCCATCAATTCGCACCACTGTGCCATGCCATTAAACGCAGCCACTGTGCCATACATTGTCACCACTGTGCCATGCCATTAAACGCAGTCACTGTGCCATCCATTGTCACCACTGTGCCATGCCATTAAACGCAGCCACTGTGCCATACATTGTCACCACTGTGCCATGCCATTAAACTCAGTCACTGTGCCATCCATTGTCACCACTGTGCCATGCCATTAAACGCAGCTACTGTGCCATCCATTGTCACCACTGTGCCATGCCATTAAACGCAGCCACTGTGCCATACATTGTCACCACTGTGCCATGCCATTAAACGCAGCCACTGTGCCATACATTGTCACCACTGTGCCATGCCATTAAACGCAGTCACTGTGCCATCCATTGTCACCACTGTGCCATGCCATTAAACGCAGCTACTGTGCCATCCATTGTCACCACTGTGCCATGCCATTAAACGCAGCCACTGTGCCATACATTGTCACCACTGTGCCATGCCATTAAACGCAGCCACTGTGCCATGCCATTAAACGCAGTCACTGTGCCATCCATTGTCACCACTGTGCCATGCCATTAAACGCAGCTACTGTGCCATCCATGTCACCACTGTGCCATGCATTGTCACCACTGTGCCATGCCATTAAACGCAGCCACTGTGCCATACATTGTCACCACTGTGCCATGCCATTAAACGCAGCCACTGTGCCATACATTGTCACCACTGTGCCATGCCATTAAACGCAGTCACTGTGCCATCCATTGTCACCACTGTGCCATGCCATTAAACGCAGCTACTGTGCCATCCATTGTCACCACTGTGCCATGCATTGTCACCACTGTGCCATGCCATTAAACGCAGCCACTGTGCCATGCCATTAAACGCAGCCACTGTGCCATACATTGTCACCACTGTGCCCTTTGATGGTCACCACTGTGCCAATTGTCCCCACTGTGCCCTGTAAATTGCTTTCTTCCCCCTCCGCCCGGCACTTACCTTACTGGTTTTAGGCATCCACGTCCCACGATGTCTTCTCCCGCCCTCGATGACTGACAGGCCTCTCAGCCAATCAGGTTACTGGTAGCCAGAACCGGCCAACCTGATTGGCTGAGACGCCTGTCATCTTATTCAAGGGGCGTACAGTCTGTGCGCTCCGAGAATAAGCTTCCGGGCTGTATTGGGAAAGCCTATCAGAGCCGCTGGCTTTGATAGACATTTCCCTACAGCCAACCAGCTGGCATTATTCAGATGGCCGAAAATTGAGCGCCGACCATCTGAATAACAGCTGCAGCGGCGAAAATAACATAGATTCGTGCAATGCATGAATCTATGTTATTTGACTCAGTGGCGGTGAGAGCCAGAGGGGGCGGCGCCCCAGCGCCCTCTATGGACGAACCGCCACTGAGTGTAACAATAGTGTCACAAAAATGAAAATAGAAAAATAAAAGGGAAGACAGTACAGAAAAGGGGACTGGAGGGGCTAGATGACATGGGGCTAAGGTGAAACCTCACCCACTTTTCTAGTAATGCTAAGCTACAAGCCCTACCATAGGGTGTCTTGGAATCCTAGCAGCGCCCAAAATTGTACCAATCTCAAAAGGTTGGTACAGAAAGCAAGACAGAAGGATCTTGTCCAGTATGACGAACCATCCCTCCAAAAGAGCATTGCTGTGAGCCAGGGCAACAACAAAGTCTTTAACTGTGTCTAATGAGCTCAACACACACTTTCATGCTGTGTGCCAGGGCAACAACAAAGTCATTGACTGTGTCTGATGAGCTCAACACACACTTTCATGCCAGTTGGTTTATTAATGTCAAATGCTGTATACATAGACTTCAGAACACAAATACAGACAGATAACACAAATCAAACACAAAAGCATTACCTGCATAGTACGTAGTTAATAAATAACCACTGGAGTCAGCATATGAGATGTGACTAGACCCTAGGAAAGTTAGTGTATGTAAATCCTAACAATGAACTTCTCTTACACAATGGAGGCCATTAAATGATATCTATGTAAAATCTGCCCGTGCATAATGACTACTTTGGTGCTGAGAGGCTTTTGTATATTAACTTGTCACAATTATCCCCCATGTGAGGGACCGGCCTACGCCATTAAACAGTTTGTTGTGATGAGGTGAGGAGATCCTGTCATATCAGTTACAAATGGCTGCCTGCTAATGTTCTCTTTGTCTTTAGTTTACTAAAAAAAAAAAGAAGAAAAATGAAGGGGAAGGCTGAGACTGTGTTTGCATTCTTCTATGTTAGCAATGCTCACTCTTTAGCCATTTGCGGCCATTAAGTGTAAAGGATCCTGTTTGAAATCCTGTAACACCTGAGGGGAGTTTGGCCAGAAGTCATTGTAATGGGAGAAGCTGTGTTTTGGGCTGTGACCTGTTCTGCGATGTTATCTTAGAGTGATGTGTATGTAGTACCACTCACCTGAAAAAGGATGACTGTTTGTTTAACACCTAATGTATTGGGAGTTTAATGGCTTAAATCCCTCACTCATTCTCCCCTTCACACCTTCCCGCTGCTTAACTTTAAAGATCTCCACGGAGCAGCTTCAAACTTGTCAGCTTGGTTCTGTCACTGAAGATTGGCTTAATTGCCCTGGTGATCCGGAACAGGCAATCCCAGCTCAGCGATTACAAGCAGAAAATGTCAATTGTCAAGAGAAAAGCGTTTTTTTTTTATTACCACCTTTTAAATGTCATTTCAGATTGTGCCAACTTTAGATTTACTAAGCCTAATGAAAACATCAATTCATTCGCGGGAGAGCAGGAAACATGTACCAGAGCTCTGTGAAATGAAAGGAAAAAGCAATTAGTGATGAGATAACTGTCACGAAGTTTCAGCAATATATTGCTGATTATAGGATGCAATTCTAATCTTTATGGAAGCGATAATAAAGGTGCAATAATTGGTAATGTTCTAAAAAGGTACGCCAACAGCTTAACACAAAATTGGAGTGATGGTCCCTATAAGGAACCGATATTTCCACTCATTAGCATGTTAGGATAAAGCAAAGAGAGTTGGGTTGTGGCTGAGGAAGGTTGAGGAACTAAACAGGATGGAGGACTTGGTTTTGACCTCTAGGCAGAAACAAGAGACCTACACGCACACCTGGACACTATGGACATGTTCATTTATTCTGAGGAAGGGAAGGCTCTCGTTGAAGTGACTCCTAATGGTTGAAGGTCCCTCCACGTTTCTTGGAAACCTAAGTTTAACCCCCCCTCCCCTTCTCACTCTTTCTCACTTGTTTTTTCTTTTGAATTCTCTGGAAAATTGCGTAGTTATCTGTAAATTCTAGCATTAATTTTATGGTTTTCTTACTACAGGATTTTTTCCCGGAAGTACAGTACAACATGACAGCCTATTGACCCTGGGGGGGAGTTTCCTTCATGCACCCCTGGGGAATACAAACCTTCTTCGACATGTATCTGTTGCAAGTGCTATTCGATTTCATTGCATATTTTGTGTACCGTACTACCTTTCTTCTTTATGTGTATGTATATTCTAAACATGCCATGTGTACTTTCTCAAATAAAAACTTTTTAAAATCTGAAAAAAATAAAGCAAAGAGTGCCTCGCATAGTGTAGTATTAGGTAACACCAATTTATTCAATTAACCTCCCTGGCGGTATGATTATTTCAGAAAAAAGGTGCTGAAAGCGGTACCATTATTTGCAAGGAAATTTGGCGTTTTATACTGTAGGCCTGTAATTTTTAGGAATAACTCACTTAAATCTGACCAAACCAGAGTCTAATAGGCATCCCGGGTATGACATTTTTTTTAAAACAAAATTATAAATTATAATATAATAAATAATTATAAATAATTATAACAAATAATAATATAATTCTAAAAAAAAAATTCAATAATGTAATCAACTCAAAATCACTGAAATTTGCTCAGTTGCAGAATTGTTGGAAAAATGGATATTACCGCGCTTATCAAAGGAGGGGAAAAAAAAAAGAAAAAAGGGGGGGGGGGGAATGAAAGTGAGGAGAAGTGGAGGTACAGCTGCGGCACTGAAAGGTGTATCAAACCATAAGCAATTGATAATGGGGAGGGTAGTGCTGCGCTAATCAGTGGTGAATGGATGGGTGAATAAGCAGGTGGGGGAAGGGAATGAAGATAAGGTGTAATTGAAATGAGGAGCGGTATAGCCCAAATGGCATCAGCATAAAAATAAATATAAAATAATCAGTGAACAATAACAGTACTGGTGTAAATCATATGACTCCACAAGTTCCTCTTAGTGTTATGAAATACACTATAAATAATGGTGCAAAAATTCACAAGTGACTGTGCTAGGTGACACTCCTATACTGGTGATAAACAGTCCATCAACAGGGCTTGAAAAATATCAGCAAAAAATAAATATAAGTAAAATTTCAACAGTCCAAGAAAGCAAAAGTGCAAGTGTGGGTCCGCAATATGGAGTGAGAGGGGAATGGGTATCCAGTGATCCTTTTAGGGTAAGTAAGGATGTCCCCTTACCTTACTGCTGTAAGGTAACAGCATATAGGTCCAACCACATTAGATGGTTCTCTCGATGGGCTCTGATCCAACAACGGCAGGTCCTCCTTGGAGTTCTCGTCCCAGATTGGTCAGTTTCTCGCCCCAAAGAAATAAAGCATCGATGGTGTGATACCGTTTTAAAAATTTTTTTTTTTTTTTTTTTTTAATTCTCAAAGAAAATAGACAGGGGTACTCACATAATCCAAAATACAATTGAGCATGTAAAAAGAGGGGCAATCTGTCGCCAACGTCACCTCCGATACCTCTCAGTGGACTCATGCGCATTCGTCACTATCATGTGGCTGTCATTATTATTTTTTTATGACGAATTTCCCCACAAATCGCTATCGCACAATCCTGCAAGTGATTATAATTTATTATCGCTGTTTTCTAGCTGCTCTAAAACCATTTTTGACTTAAAGGGACACTTTTGGTTGCTATGGACAATCTACAGCTTGCAGGCAGAAAGAACAGTTTTTATTATATAAAAGAACATGTAGGGCACTGGGCAGACCACTAGGGACAAGGGGGGTGTGTATTTTTTACATACAGTACTGTAATCTACAAGATTACAGTATACTGTATGTATAGTGTTTGTTTACGTTTTTGAATTTGGCGTCGTTCTCCGCTCCCGTGCGTCGTAACGTCGCAGGGAACGGAGATCGGCGGCACAGGAGGACACTGTGTGAATCGAGCGAGGTCCCGCTCGCTCACACAGCATGGTGGCATCGCTGGATCCAGGGACAAGGTAAGTAACTTTGTCTGCTGCTGCAGCGAGGCGAGCCCGAGTCTGACTCGGGGTTACCGCTTTTGGTATGAAAATCTCACCCCAAGTCAGACTCGGGAATACCGCCAGGGGGGTTAAAATAACCCTTACATTTAGCAAGTGTTAAAACAGCATTTGAAACAATCAGTATACTCAGAAAGTAATGATCCTTCACTTCACTTGCTGGATTGGGATACCCTACACCATGGGTGCTCAACCTGTGGCCCTCCAGCTGTTGCAGAACTACAAGTCCCATGGGGTATTGACAAGTCTGACAGGTACAAGCATGACTCCCAAAGGCAAAGGCATGATGGATATTGATAGTTTTGCAACAGCTGGAGGGCCAAAGGTTGGGAAGCCATACCCTACACGTTACGTCACGTGATTTCATCAGGCAGACCAGCACTCCAATTCTAAATACGTGTACTAAGGTTGATATAGAGGGACATCTGTGGGATGAGGAAGGCCATATCATCTACAAAGTTTTACTATAAGGCTTATTTGATCATGCAATAACGTGAGAGTTCTGTGAGCACTGAGGTGTTGCACGGAGGTGGAAGCTCTTTTTATGATTTTGCACTAACGCATGAGGATTTGTTTACATCAAGGAAGCAGATAATGATATAAATCACAATTGAAAATTTTGCATGCCACTTTTTTTGATATTATTTATAGTGGACTATATCAGTTTGCATATCCAGCACAGTTGTGTTTGGGTGGTGGACTTTATGAGTATTTTGTGCAAACGTATCTGTAAGTTATGCTTTTTTATAAACGTATTTTGAGGCTGCACGACTCCATTCACACTACACCATACCTCACATGTATGGTTTGAACACCACTTTCATATGCGGGCGCTACTCACGTATGCGTTCGCTTCTGCGCGTGAGCTCGGCGGGACGAGGCACGCTTCTGGCTCCTAACTTTTTTAGCTGGCTCCTAGATTCCAAGCAAATTTGTCAAACCCTGGTCTAGGGCATATCCACCATGTGTGAACGACGTCACCCAATTACTATTTCAGGTTAGTGGCTCCATTTTGGTGAACACCATAGGGGTCCACTGGCAAAAACAGAGGACACTTTCTTCTGCTTCAGTTAGATTCCCACTTTGCTTGGGCTGGGACCCACATTGCCACAACAATCTCTTTCATGTAATGCATGTATGATTCACTACAGTCGGCAGCTCAAGATGATGTGTCAGAAAAGTAACGATAAGCCTTAAGTCATCTATTGTCATTCCAGGCATTTACTGGAAGAGCAAGTAACCGCAGTGCAGGTAGAAAGCAGTCATCACTTTCTGTGCCTGTCTCCTCCTAAATCCCCTATCCCCTGCTGGGCTTCCCTTAGGGTGGGTGTCATAAAAAACTAAAATCTCTATAAGATAATATATCTATGGGCCTGAGGCACTTTGTCCCCAAAACCTACAATACTATCGCCGTCAAACCCATACTGCTTCCAAAATGCAGTAATACTGTATCTCTCAAATGAAAAGTAAAGAATAATTTAGATAATTAAGAAGTCAGATGAAAGAGAATCACATGAGGTCTAAAAGGTTAAGTATTGTGCTGCTAGGAATTTCACACTGTCATGTTGCAAAAATAATATTCTCTTACTTTATTTTTCACCAGGATCAGCTTCAACCAAGTTGATAATTACATTTTTATGTTAGACTTGGATTTGTCATTGAGAGCAATAGTGAGGAGGAAGAAATTGTGTGTGCTGTACTGAAATATAGCTTTAGCAGGATGTGTGATTTAAACTCCAGGCAGATATAAAAGACTCAAAATTAATGCAGCTCTGTATTCAATAATAAATCCTGAAATGTATTTTTTATCCACTTAAGGCCCGGACCTTTAGGCAGCTAAAGGACCTGGCCAGTTTTTGCGATTCGGCACTGCGTCGCTTTAACTGACAACTGCGACGTGGCTCCCAAACAAAATTGGTGTCCTTTTTTCCCCACAAATATAGCTTTCTTTTGGTGGTATTTGACCACCTCTGCGGTTTTTATTTTTTGCGCTATAAACAAAAATAGAGCGACAATTTTGAAAAAAAGCAATATTTTTAACTTTTTGCTGTAATAAATATCCCCCAAAAATATTAAAAAAAAATCGCAATAAACGTTTATCGATTGGTTTGAGCAAAATTTATAGCGTTTACAAAATAGGGGATAGTTTTTTTGCATTTTTATAAATAATTTTTTTTTTTACTACTAATGGTGGCGATCAGCGATTTTTTTCATGACTGCGACATTACGGCGGACACTTCGGACAATTTTGACACATTTTTGGGACCATTGTTATTTTCACAGCAAAAAATGCATTAAAAATGCATTGTTTACTGTGAAAATGACAATTGCAGTTTGGGAGTTAACCACAAGGGGGCGCTGAAGGGGTTACACGTGACCTCATTTGTGTTTCTAACTGTAGGGGGGTGTGGCTGTAGGTGTGATGTCATTGATTGTGTTTCCCTATAAAAGGGAACACACGATCAATGACGGCGCCACAGTGCCACAGCTCTCCCCGTTCTTTAGCTCCGGGGACTGATCGCGGGACTCCAGCGGCGATCAGGTCCGCAGGTCCCGCGGTCACGGGGCTTCAGACCGGGGCACGTGACCCACAGCTGGGCACTTAAAGAGGACGTACCTGTACGTGCTTGTGCCCAGCCGTGCCATTCTGCCGACGTATATGTGCAGGAGGAGGTCCTTAAGTGGTTAATAATGCAAGCAGTGTAAGTATATGCATGTGACCTCTTTTAGTCTCTGCACAACAGAGCTCAGAGAGGGGTAAGGGAGGAGCAGCACAGGTAGCCAATCAAATGTATTGCAGTGCAAGTAGCAGGCTGACAGCAAAAGAAATCAGAGTGACAGAAGGATGAGCTAATCAGTGTGTTGCTACTCCTTCACTTTCCAATCACAGGGTGGGGATGGGGAGAAGAGCCGTAAATGAAAGTGAAACTGCAGCAGAGAAAGACATTTTATTTTTTTATTTTTTCTTCACATACAATACTTGAAAACGTGATTAGTGGCAGTTTTTAAGTTGAATGTTACCTTGCAAAAATACTTATTTCTTGCTTCATCATTTATCATCTTGAGAGAGTCAGGGAAGGTGTATTGTAGTACATTTCTGTATGCATCATTTTGAATTGAACACAGCTCATTTGTGTTGACACACAGATTGTTTTTGAAATTCCAGCAGGAGAAAGGTGCATGTTTAGTTTCATTTTGTTGGTATTTATTCTTTTTACTCACCATTCAACTCTCTAAAGGAGGTGCACTGTAGTATATGAGCGCCACACCAATATATATTACCTTGTGTATCTTCATTCAAAGTATAACATGTTTATTATTTATGCATACAGGCATACTCCACTTTTACGTACATAATGGGGTTTATTTACTATCACCGGAGAGTGCAAAATCAGGCTCACTTCTGCATAGAAACCAATGAGCTTCTAACCCCAGATTGTTCAATTAACCCCCGGACCATATTGCTGGTCAAAGACCAGAGCACTTTTTGCGATTCGGCACTGCGTCGCATTAACTGACAATTGCGTGGTCGTGCGACGTAGCTCCCAAACAAAATTGGCGTCCTTTTTTCCCCCACAAATAGATCTTTCTTTTGGTGGTTTTTGATCACCTCCGCGATTTTTAGTTTTTGCGCTATAAACAAAAATAGAGCGACAATTTTGAAAAAAATTAGATTTTTTACATTTTGCTATAATAAATATCCCCCAAAAATATATAATAAAAAAAAAAAAATTTCCTCAGTTTAGGCCGATACGTATTCTTCTACATATTTTTCGTAAAAAAAAATCGCAATAAACGTTTATTGATTGGTTTGCGCAAAAGTTATAGCGTTTACAATATAGGGGGTAGTTTTATGGCATTTTTATGAATTTTTTTTTTTACTAGTAATGGTGGCGATCAGTGATTTTTTTTTTCGGTACTGCGACATTATGGCGGACACTTCAGACACTTTTGACACATTTTTGGGACCATTGGCATTTTTATAGCGATCAGTGCTATAAAAATGCATTGGATTACTATAAAAATGCCACTGGCAGGGAAGGGGTTGACACTAGGGGGCGGGGAAGAAGTGAAGTATGTTCCCTGGGTGTGTTCTAACTGTAGGGGGGGTGGCCTCACTAGGGGAAATGACTGATCGCTGTTCATACATTGTATGAACAGGCAGACGGTCAGGCATTTCTCCCCTGACAGGACCGGGAGCTAGATGTTTACACACACAGCTCCCGATCCTCGCTCTGTAATGAGCAATCGTGGGTGCCCGGCGGCAATCGCGGGACGAGCGGGGAGTCAGGGACGAGCAGGGAGCGCACGCGCCCCTAGTGGCCGCTTTGAGAGCCGATGTATAGCTACGGGCTCTCGCGCAGGGGAGCCGACCTGCCGCCGTATAACTGCAATGGCTGGTCGGCAAGTAGTTAAGCCTGGTAATAAAACCTGGAAGATCATTGGTTTTCATGCAGAAGTGAAGCCTGATTTTGCACTTTCCAACGATAGTAAATAAACCCCCATTGTGTACTTAAAAGTGGGGTAGGCCTGTATATTATGCAAAATGCTACGAATTACTGTGTTTGCTGTTCACTTCTGTTATAAGCCTGTTGTACATTTCTAATTACTTGGTGGCCCCATTAGCGGCACAATGTCCCCTATGTGGAGTACCAGCAATATTGCCGGAAAACCCCAGATTTTACTGTTGCCACTCTGTCTGCACATGCCCCAAAATCCCCATCAGGAAGTTGTGATCTCTCACAGCTTTCTGTCCCACATAACTCTCTTTCACATCATGCGGTGGCAGGTCAAGGTTGTTGATTGACAAAGGAGCACTTGCACTCTGTTCCTTCTTTTATCCCACCCATATGACAAAGAGGCAGAGATCTGAACATTGTGCCACACTTAATGATGTTTTTTAATAACATACAGGGCTGTTTGAAGGAATTTGGGGGCCCCAAGCAAGAAGCGGGGGACGGGGTGTTGCTGAATTTCAAGTTGAGAAGCGGGGCGGTGGAGATGCAGCTGCCGCCGAACACCGAGTACTTCTTCTGTCATTGCAAGCTAATAAGCAGAGTGGGGGGGGTTGATTGGCTGTTTCTGGGCGCTGTGCCGCTGACGACCACAAGAAGTACTTTTTCTGTCATTGCAAGTCGATAAGCGCGGTGGGGTGCAGTTTTAATAAAAAGGTATCTTTGGAAGCATTTTTTTTATTCATTTCATTCATAAGTGCTTCTTCTGATATGCGGGGGGGGTGTGCTGCTGCCGCCAGACATGCAGGAGGAACTAGGAAGAAGAGCTCGGCCACGCTACAGGCTGCAGCATTTATAGGAAACGGCGGCTCTGCAAGGGCCCGCCCTGCTGGGGCCCCAGGCCAGCTCGGGGGCCCCAAGCAGTTGCTTGTTTTGCCTGTCTTGTTCCGATGGGCCTGATAACATACACTACTTACTCATCTTGAAGCATGTCCACATGGGTTTAATATAAGGTGATCAGATTTTTTAAATGAAATCCGAGGACCTATTTTTTTTTTACTAGTAATGGCGGTAATCAGCGACTCTCTGCCCATAGCCGCCCGCCTCACAGCCTGTCAAGTCTTACTCTGCGGGTCGGGTGGGTAACAAAGGAAAATCACTCCACCAGGGAAGGCAAGGAGATAAGCAGGCAGCTGTCCGGGACTTGAGCCAAGGCAGAAGAACATGCGAGCGGAGCTGAATGGTCATGCACCCGAAACTGAAGAAATATTCCCTCCGCTCCGACCAGCACATGATCATCAGAAAGGGGCACAGATAATGGAAAAAAATACACCCCACTAAGCTAGTTGAGCGGGGGGGGGTGTAATTCAGAATTTTTAATTCTGCACCGTCTGTCTTTGAAATAGCCTCAGCCCTGTTTAAATCCAATACGGGGACAAAACCGGGGACAGACTTGGTCCGGGGACAGTGTCCTCAATCCGGGGACTGTCCCCTGAAAAGGGGATGTCTGGTCACCCTAGTTTAATATCACTATAAATGTAGAATTAAGATGGTTGTAAACAATTACATATACCCAGAGAAGTGATTGGCCTCAGGTGATACATAAGTTGTGCCTGTTTATCTGCAGTCTTCTCTTCTCTACATGTGTTCAAAGTCCATTTATTTGAAAGTTTGTGTGAGACATCAGAAAAAAAGGGGGCAGAGAGCTGAAATTACACTCTGCAGAGCTCAGTGAGGAGAGCTCTGAGAGCTCATTGGAAGAAAGAAACACACACCCCATTACACAGCACACTGGAACGGAGCTGAGGCTGTCAATCAGCTGGAGGTCGCTCTCCTGTCACCATTTTTCTCTTGGTGTCTTTAAAACTTGTCAGAAATTATTCATGCTGATAGTAGAGGAATAAAGCAGCAGACACAAATTACACTTAGTGCTCTTAATTGAGACAAGTACTCACTATGGAGGGATAGGCTTTTTTCATATTTCATGTCTGAAGTTTACAACCACTAAAGTAGTGTTTATCATGCAGCCAGCTAATTTTGAAAAGCAGCCACACTTCCAGGGATACAAATCTGAAAAAAAAAATGCATAAAAAGTTTGGAAATCAAGGACAGTTGGCATCTACAGTATGTGATGGGAAGAACTCCTTTTGTGTACTGATGTTTACAAGTCCTCAAATCTTTTTTAAAGTTATGCTATGTGAATGGGAACACTTAACAAATATAAAGAAGGTGTTATACCGATTCGGCTGCAAAAGTGGAAATACACTTTAAAATATGTACAGTATGTATTTACCGAAAAACAATAATATACATAACTGCTATAAGTACCTGGATCTGTCATGATATCAGCTTCCTGTAATGTCCTTTGCAGTAGGACTGGAAGGGAGAAGGTCTGCATTCTGAGCCAATAAGTTTGTACTGCACTGCACTATTGTGTCAGTCTCAGTTGTTGAACATGTTAAAGTGTATATATACTTTTGCAGTCAAATTTTAGTAAGCCCCACTGTTTGTTTGTTATGTGTTCCAATTCACACAGCATGCCTATTTTGTTTTATTATATTTCTTACCTTTTAGATGTTCTCAGGAGGAGGTATCATTGGTGACTGCAAGTTTTTTGAACAACGGTGAGTCTGCCCCAAGTCTGTCTTCATTAACATGCAATGCAAGAAGCACAGCTTCTACGCCTTTACCTTTTGTTGGGACAGACAGTGTTCAAATCTAGTTACAATTGATAATGAAGATCTACTTGCACACTACAAACAGGGTTAGTTATGGCAAACACAACTGCCAACCCCCTTCGTAAACACCGAGAAATACCAAGAACCCCTTCTTGCTGGAGGGTCCAAATTAGAGCATCTAAAAAGGTAAGCTGCATTTTTTAAATCTTTTTTAAAGTTATACTGTTGTGAATGGGGACATGTAACAAATATAAAGAAGGTGTTATCCTGATTCGGCTGCAAAAGTTGAAATACACTTTAAAATATGTAGCACCCTCTAGTGCTAGAAGTGTAGTTTGTTTTTGTATATTTTAGTGTAGGTAAATTTGTGCAGGCTTGGCTTGCAGCCAAGTCTGTCTGTGTTTTTCCTGGGTTGGGCAGAGATCCAGGGAGAGCTGGATGACTCAAAGGCAGCATCACTGAGTCCTCCTCCCTATTCCTAGAATGTACTGGAACCTTCTAGAAAAATTGGAGGGGAAGTAAGGTGGAGCTGCCTGGAGTATTCTGAGGGCACTGACCAATCCCCAACTTGGGTTGGCAGGGGGCAGGCCCCCTCAAATACTCTGGGTCAGCACAGCTGGGGGAAGAGTTCAGCTGGAGATGGAGTGTTAGGCTATCGTGGCCTTTGAGGAAGCTCCCCAGTCTGGGGGGGGGGGGGTGATCTTGGGCCTGGGCTCAGGTAAGGACGGGACCCTCTCAAAACCCAGAGAGGTTTTCTGGCCAGGAGGCACTGGGAGCAAGGTGAGGACAGCGGGAGAACACTGCCAGGGAAGTTTCCAAGAGGAACAGGAACAGCCAAGAGTGACACACAGTCAGAAGAACTGGGAGGCACACATGGGAGGACTGTGATGGAGTAGTCTGGGATCAGTGCAGAGCCAGTCAGGTGGACTGTGGTAGCACAGGCAGTGGAAAGGGGCAGCTGCAGCCAGGAGGGCTGGCAGTGCCTGAAGAGGTGATACTGGGAGCAGCAGCCACATAAAGGACAGCTAGCACCAAGAACTTCTATTCTGCTACACTATAGGGGCCCATGGTCCCCGCCTGTGAAGTGCATTCAGCTAGACCCAGCTGAGATTGTGCTGGGTCTAAAACCTGTGCTAGCTGGTCCTGGGAGTGATAGTCTGCAAGCAAGTGTGTGCTGGATGTAGAAAATGAGAGAATGTATACACTAGAATGTTCAAGTCAGTACAGAGTTTCATTGGTCAAATGGGCATCTCTTATGCACCCTTCCCCATCCAAGTTCAATTCCCCTAATTAAAAAAAAATCTGCAAGGACTGCTTCTTGTCTCTGGGTGATTAAACATTTGTGTGCCTGGCTTCGCAGGGTGGGAGAAAACCACATTCACCAGAGGATGGTCCTTACAAATAGATAAGACCTTATCAATAAGGATAGCAGACTTTATCAGTTTGCTGCTCCTGGTCCAAGCAGTAGGCTGGGTAAGCTAGCAGTCAAGCCATATTGCTTAGCTGCAGTGATGAAATCTGAGATCACTGATTTAACTTTGATTTTTGGTAGAAGTGCTTGGATCTCAAAACTGGCTGGACAAATATTTTTTCTGATAGAACAGTCCAAAAACATATGAATGTCAGCTGTGTGTTAAGCAGCTTTTTTGATGTTCAGGCAAGGGCAAGGACACGCATGCATGCAAAATAGATACTTATTCTTTGCTGAGTAAACAGGCGTCAGTTGGTATCAGTACCAATTTATCATTTATATTAAGTTCCTTCCTATTGTTTTACAGTCAATATGGCAGGTGTAATCAAGGACAAAAAGGAAATAAGACTTGGGGGGGGGGGGAGTTGAGCAGCCTCATCTGCCTGAATAAATAAGAAGTAGGTTGGAGTCCCCTACTGGCCAAAGCTTATACTGAAATTCTATACCATAATCAAGCATGGAAAGCCAGCAAAACACCTGATTTCCAGAGAATAATGCTTTAAAAAAATGCATAAACTTTGCATGTCTGCCCAGACACAATTGGGCGTACAGTATGTATAAAAAAGTGCAAAAGGAAAACTCTTCTATTGCCTAAACAAACCACGTCTACAGTCCAAGCTTGAAAATAAAAAAAATTCTCATAGTTTGCTATAGGCAGCAAAAAAAAAGTATTTTCACATTAGCCCCCCTATGGCACCTAGTCATGATAACCACTGCATATAATAGAAGCAAGCTAGAATCACTTTCAATGGTCAGGCACACTAAAATCACCAAGCGACACTAGAAAGTGACAATTTAAGTCCGTTTTAAGTTTAAAAAAACTGTGAATGGAAATGAGTGAAGCTGCCCCTTTAAGAGTAAGATACTCTGGATATGTGAAACAATTGGAAAAAAAGGTATGGCGCTAGCTCATATGTGATAAATTCATAAAAACATATAATAGTAAAGTTCAACAACAATCAATAAAGGATGTATAAAAAATGTATATATGTAAAAAAAAATATATATATATATATAGAGAGAGAGAGAGAGAGAGAGAGAGAGAGAGAGAGAGAGAGAGAGAGAGAGAGATAGAGAGAGAGAGAGAGAGAAATATATATATATATATATATATATATATATATATATATATATATATATATATATAGAGAGAGAGAGAGAGAGAGAGATAGAGAGAGAGAGAGAGAGAGAGAAAGATATATATATATATATATATATAGAGAGAGAGAGAGAGAGAGAAATAGAGTATCGTTTCATACATACATTTTTATACATCCTTTATTGATTGAGCGCCATACCTTTCTTTCCAATTGTTTCACACTAACATCACCACAAAAGTTTCCAGATACAAAGTTAAAGCAGCTGTGGATGCATATTTGTAAGGTTTACCCAGTTAATTGCTTTAGACATAATTTAGTAAATTCACATATCTAAACCGTCTAACACTTATCATTTTATTTTACTACAGTCGTACCAACTATTGCTATTTGGCAATGAAGTTATATGAATAATAATAATAATAAAATATATATATATATATATATATATATATATATATATATATATATATATATATATATACACACACACTATATTACCATGCTATTACATGCATATGAACTTTAATGGCATCCCAGTCTTAGTCCGTAGGGTTCAATATTGTGTTGGCCCACCCTTTGCACCTAACTCTTCTGGGAAGTCTGTCCACAAGGTTTAGGAGTGTGTCTATGGGAATGTTTGACTATTCTTCCAGAAGCGCATTTGTGAGGTCATGCACTGATGTTGGATAAGAAGGCCTGGCTCGCAGTCTCCGCTCTTATTTATCCCAAAGGTGTTCTATCTGGTTGAGATCAGGACTCTGTGCAGGCCAGTCAAGTTCCTCCACCCCAAACTCATTCATCTGTGTCTTTAATGACCTTGCTTTGTGCACTGGTGCATAGTCATGTTGGAACAGGAAGGGGCCATCCCCAAACTGTTCACACAAATTGCAAGCATGAAATTGTCCAAAATCTCTTGGTATGCTGATGCCTTAAGAATTCCCTTCACTGGAACTAAGGGGCCAAGCTCAACCCCTGAAAAACAACCCCACACCATAATCCCATCTATACCATATAATTTGGCCAGTGTACAAAGCAATTTCCATAAAGACATGGATAAGCGAGTTTGGGGTGGAAGAACTTGACTGGCCTGCACAAAGTCCTGATCTCAACCGATAGACCATCTTTGGGATGAATTAGAACAGAGACTGCGAGCCAAGCCTTCTCGTTTAACATCAGGTGCCTGAACTCACAAATGCGCTTCTGGAAGAATGGTCAAACATTCCCATAGACACACTCCTAAACCTTGTGCACCACCTTCCCAGAAGAGTTAAAGTTGTTATAGCTGCAAAGGGTGGGTCAAGGGCGGGCCAACTCAATATTATCACACACCGGAACCGACAAGGACCACATATTAGTGGTCTGCTTAAACCCCCCTGCAGGCTCCTCCCGAAAATTCAGGCCACCATACTGGCCTTCTTATTTATGGTCAGAGCCCTACAACCGGGACAGATATGTACCACACAAACATGCCACAAGACTAACAACATGAAATAGACCTGAATTGTGCCCTGATCGGCTGGACGGTATGCCAAAAAAGGGGGCAAAAACACTCGGATAGGGAGGTAACTACTTTATTGAGCTGGTAACGTACTACTTAGCAAGCTTGCTGAAGGCTTACGACATCTCTACCTGAGGGCTCGGAATATACCGAACGAAGCAAGTGGATTTCCATCTGCCCATCTTTTTAAAGGCATGGTCTGGTACCCTGTGCTGAGATGGGCCGAGGCAACTCCGATCCAAAAGAATTGTTCAGAATACCGCCCAGGGTCAAGGCCTAGGTTAACCAGGAGGATCCTAACATGCCTGACGAACTGGCTGCCACTCAGGGGGCTGGTCAGAAAAGGTAGCAAGGGCTGGAGTTCGACTGGCTGGGTAGGTGAGACAGTATCGCTACTGGGCACCAGAGTTGTTGGTCTCAAAAGTTTGATGTTGAACCCGGGGCTGGATTGATGTGTTTGGACACCACAAGGTGTAACGAAATTATCCTAAAAGTAAGCCAGATAGCGTCTGCACAGTATCTGGCCGCCGGGGCAGCTAAACGTAAACTTACTAGGCCGCCAAAAGCCGTAGAAGGCCAGGTAGATGGGCACTTGGATGATCAGGCTGGGAAGAAACCCAAATGGGGAACTTGAAAGGATGGTCAACATGTCCCTGAAGTTGGCACTTGTGATGGGTAAGCGTTTGTAGTTGGTTACAGGCTGATGCTTCTGGATGCCACGTAGGATGGATATGTCTGTATGGTCTGCGAATAAGGACGACTTTCCGGGATCCAGTAAGGACAAAATGTTGGATGCAGGCTAAGTATAGCCTGATGGTGGTATGAGAAATAGTGCCACACGCAGCTGGCTCTATGATATAAAGGCTAGGACGTGCCTGATGTCTCCTGTCACTACTCTGGGACATGTGGCTAGAAACCTGTAGTAGTCGGGTGATAGGTCTTCAGTGTGTTGCGGAAGAACGACTGATTAATGAGATGGGTCGCGTTGTGAAGGTGTGTCTTTAACACACTGTCAGCTGTGACCAAGATGGGATAGGAGAAGTGGTTGGGTCGGCTCCAGGTTTCTGCTGAAACAATGGAGTAAAGTTAAAGCGGGACAGTGCTGCTTCTGCAACATTGTACTTACCCCGGACATAAATCTTGTGAATGTTGAATTGATACTGCAGGGACAACTGCACCAGCCTGCGTAGGAAGGACATAATGGTGAACAACTTGGACCTGCCTTTGTTCACAGTTTCGACCGTGGCATGGTTGTCTGTGGCAAAGCCACCGTTTGTCCTGTCCAGGTATGGTCCCAGACATTAGCAGCTGCCACACTGGGATATAGTCAGAAGAGTGAGGATTACTGACTAAAACCAGGGATTAGGAGTTCTGGTGGCCCTGGTCCTGCGAACCAAAAATTACCGCAAAGCCTGTGTAGGCTGCGGCATCCGTGACTACCTAAAGTGACAAAGCTAATGCTAATGAAATAAACATGGATATGCTGTTCCGGTTTGCGAGGAATTCGTGCTACATTGCCAAATCTGCTATAGCTGCTGGGTCCAGATGGAGAAATTGATTGTGGTCTTGTACCTTCCATTTGATGTCATGCCATCGCCAGAGGGATGGCTCAATGGGCAGTAATTTAGACTCATCTGACATGTCCACTTTGGATAGCCATGCGCCTGTGCTTATGCTAATAACGGCTTGAATAGCTGGGTCAACCAATGCATATTCAAGGGAAAGACTCCTCTGGGAAGTGGGAAGAGTGAGGCGCAGACAAGTCATACACCTGCTAAAATTTAAAATTTATTTAAAATTTTTCCCTAGATATGCACGATAGGGCTGTCTTTTCAAGTAGTAAAAGGTTATTCCGCACAGGGGCCGACGATGAGCCCCCGGTCCAGTTTAGACTGTAATAAGGTATCTGTGGCTAGCTCGTAATTTAGACCCATCTGACATGTCCGCTTTGGATAGCTATGCGTCTGTGCTTATGCTAATAACGGCTTGAATAGCTGGGTCAACCGATGCATATTCAAGGGAAAGACTCCTCGGAAGAAATTAGGAAGTTTAAACTTGGGAAGTGGGAAGAGTAAGGCACAGACAAGTCGTACACCTACTGAAATTTATTAAAGAATTTCCCCTAGATAAGCAAGATAGGGCTGTCTCTTCAAGTAGTAAAAGGTGATTCCGCACAGGGGCCGACGATGAGCCCCCGGTCCAGTTTAGACTGTAATACGGTATCTGTGGCTAGCTCATAATTTAGACCCATCTGACATGTCCGCTTTGGATAGCCATGCGTCTGTGCTTATGCTAATAATGGCTTGAATAGCTGGGTCAACCGATGCATATTCAAGGGAAAGACTCCTCGGAAGAAATTAGGGAGTTTAAACTTGGGAAGTGGGAAGAGTAAGGCACAGACAAGTCGTACACCTACTGAAATTTATTAAAGAATTTGCCCTAGATAAGCAAGATAGGGCTGTCTCTTCAAGTAGTAAAAGGTGATTCCGCACAGGGGCCGACGATAAGCCCCCGGTCCAGTTTAGACTGTAATAAGGTATCTGTGGCTAGCTCGTAATTTAGACCCATCTGACATGTCCGCTTTGGATAGCCATGCGTCTGTGCTTATGCTAATAATGGCTTGAATAGCTGGGTCAACCGATGCATATTCAAGGGAAAGACTCCTCGGAAGAAATTAGAGAGTTTAAACTTGGGAAGTGGGAAGAGTAAGGCACAGACAAGTCGTACACCTACTGAAATTTATTAAAGAATTTGCCCTAGATAAGCAAGATAGGGCTGTCTCTTCAAGTAGTAAAAGGTGATTCCGCACAGGGGCCGACGATAAGCCCCCGGTCCAGTTTAGACTGTAATAAGGTTTCTGTGGCTAGCATATCAGTGGCTGCTGAGAGGAGGTTCCCAGAGACTTTAAAACAATTTTTTTAAGAGTTTTCTCAGGGTTAAAAAGGTTAGGAAAGGCTGGATTAGACTATGAATATTAGAAACTGTAAAAGCCACTAGAGATAAATTGTTTGGAAGCCTTCATTTACTGACAGCTTTATAAATTAGGAGACAATTGTCCCTTAACTTGCTAGTCAGGATTAGCCCAGCATGATGGTTTACTACAAGTAAAAAGAGTAGTTCACACTTCATCATGATAATAGGACATGGAGTGGTTTCTTACATAAACCATTTACTGCTCCTGGCTGTGCTGGAGATGTCAAGTCTTTTCAAGAGGTCTCGAAGGACAACTCACACTTGCTGTGAACCTTAGTGCTCTTCTCCTCCCAACAATCTGCTTTTGGCTGTGTTTCATTACAATCCTTCCTCCTCTATTGTCTTTTTATTTCCTGGGTGTGTAAAAGGATGGATTCATCGGATGACCCTACAAGACTGTAGTGGAATCATCCCATGAGTTTTTTCAGGCTGCTAATCCAGTAACCTTTCCACCATTCACAAACGCCAAGGCTATTTTCTTAAGTCCCAGGTGCTCCCCCAGGCTAGGCTTTTCTTTCCCTTTGTATACACAATTCCTGTATAAGGATAAACTTGCCACAAAGAATAAACAAAATAGAAAAAAAAAATGTTTAATTAAAGGCAATAAAAAGGATGGATATAGGAGGTTTTGAATGAAGCTGGCGATAGATATCAACTGGCAAGCACATCTGTAGCGTTATCTGGTCGGATTTAAATGGTCAGCATCCTGCATAAACATGAATGATTGCCTTGCTCTATATAAAGGGGTGGAGAATGTTCACTAATTATGAGTAATAGTAATTACACCAGTCCACCGTAATAGTTCAGCTATTTTCTCTAAAACTCTTGGCAGGAGCCATTTATAGGCATCCATAAACATAAGATTATCTCTCCTCTAACAATGTATGGGTACCTCCACACCACACATGCAGCCTCGGCTTTAGGGGGTTATACCGGGATGATGCCCGCAGCTGCCAGTTGGCTTTCCAGGGATAACATCCGATGCGGCTAAAATTCGCTTGGTTGTTATCCCGGAGGAGAGGATCCCTGACGCTGCCTTCTGCTGCTCTTACCGGGCCTCCTGTCCCACCGGGAGACCTGATCTTCGATCCACCACAGACTGGCATGAAGCTTGAAACAGCTTTGTTCCAGTCTTATCTCTTTGTAAACATGGAAGCGACATCACAACGTCACTTCCGGTTTACTTGGCTGCCAATGGCGCCGGTTTAAAAAAAAAAAAATACAGTATTCAGAATTGCAGTTTTCGGCGAACTGAATACTTTGAAGTGCAAAGGAGGGATTTGGGGTCTTTTAGACCCCTGATCCCTCCATAAAGAGTACCTGTCACCACCTATTACTGTCACAAGGGATGTTTATATTCCTTGTGACAACAATAAAAGTGATAATTTTTTTTTAAAAACACAATGTAATAAAATAAATAAATAAATAATAATTAAAAAAACATTTTTTAAAGCACCCCCGTCCCCACGAGCTCGCGCAGCAAAAAAACACATATGGAAGTTGCGCGCTCGCATATGTATATGGTGTTTAAATCACACATGTGAGGTATCGCCGCGATCTTCAGAGTGAGAGCAATAATTCTAGCACTAGACCTCCTCTGTAACTCTAACCTGGTAACCGTTAATATTTTTTTAGGCATTGCCTTTGGAGATTTTTAGGTACCATAGTTTGTCACTATTCCATTAGTGTGCGAAATTTAAATTTAAAGTGTGACATGTTTGGTATCTATTTACTCAGCGTAACATCATCTTTCACATTATACTTGGGCTAACTTTACTGTTTTTTTTTTTAATTCATGAAAGTGTATTTTTTCCCAAAAAAGTTGTGTTTAAAATACCGCTGCACAAATACCGTGTGACATAAAATATTGCAACAATTGCCATTTTATTTTCTAGATTCACTGCTAAAAATATATATATATATAATGTTTGGGGGTTCCAAGTAATTTTCTAGCAAAAAAAAAAAGGATTTTAACTTGTAAACGCCAAATGTTAGAAATAGGCTTAGGCATGAAAGGGATAACAAGCATGCTTTACTGCATATACAGACTGATTTTACTTTTGTTGGTTTAGTAACACTTTAAGCTTTGACAAAAAAAAAAAAAAACTGGAAGCTGATTGGTTTTTATGCAGAGCTGCACCAAATTTTGTACTCTCCAGTTTTAGTAAATCAACCCTACTGCGATAAAATAAAACCTGTCCCTATTACTTTTTAAAGCTTGTCTAAATCCCAAAACCAAAATGTAATATATTGCAGTTTATCACTCCTTAAATGTGGTGGCTGCATTACTTTTTTCAGCTTATTTTCCCTTTTCACCAAGTGATCCTGCCATTAGCATACTCCCCTTTCTTAGTTGTGACAGCCAGGGCTGTTGCTCAGAAAGATTGTAAAAGGTGTTGGGGCACCTTCGGGCACTGCAAGGAGTGGTATAATGTGGCACGTAGTGCAATATGGAGAACGGAGGGCATGGCCAAATTGCATTACCAGTGGGAGGGCCATAATTAAATAAAAACTGAGTTTCCGTGTACTCATAAAATATGCTTTAACTGCTGTGCCGCAAGCAATAGTCTCACAGACATGAATATTATTCAGCACAATCATTTAAAAAATATAATAAAACTCTATCATTATATATTCTTTTGTTCACACTGAAAATATACAGAGAGCTAACACTTTGTCTGAGCTACCATAAATAAGAACTTAATTAAATAAGCCAGGGAGTGCTTATCAACCAACAACTGTTGAGACAATAAACTGTTTGGTCAGAAGTACTGTATGTAATGTACAGTATAGCGTATACAGTATAGTGTAGGAGTGCTGTGGTCAGTGCCAAGCCTGGGAGTACATTATTCACACAGTGCAGACTTCAGGAGTATGTAACGTAGTACAGTAATCAGGAGTGTGTGACTCACAGAGAGCAGGAGTACATTAACACAAAAACACAGGGGTCTGGGGTGCATAACGCACAGAACACAGGGGTCAAGAGTGCTTAAGACACAGAGTACAGGGGTCAGGAGTACATAACACACAGAGTGCAGGGGTCATAACTACACAACACATGAAACACAGGAGTCAGAACTACACAACACATGAAACACAGGGGTCAGAAATACACAAGTCACAAAGCACAGGGGTCAAATGTACATAATGCACAGAGCACAGGGGTCAGGAGTGTGTAACCCAGAGTGCAGGGGTCAGGGGAGCATAATTTTAAGGGGTCAGAAGTGTGTAAAACACACATGCCAGTGCACAGGGTACAACCAACAATTACTCCCTCCTCCCAGTACAATCACACCCACCCAAATCACCTACAGTACAGATCTCTGCCCCCCCCCCCCCCCCCAAATCCCCAGTACTGAACTCTCTCTTCATCCTCTCAAATCACCTCAGTACAGATGTCCCCTTGTACTCCCCCTTGCACTAGTAACTAGAAACACCCATGGAGACAGCAGTGTTTTCACGGTAGGTTGCTCTCTTGATTTGTGCTACAAACACCTCCTCTTCTGGTCATCTCTATTAGGTAGGAGGTGTTTTGTAGTTCACAGAAAACAGCTAGAAATAACATTATTTGAAATCAGTTTAAAGCACAGGTCACAAGGACACAATCTGGCAGGGTCAGGGTCAAGAAAGGGTAAGTCCATTAAATTACATTGTTGCTTCTGGGTTTAGATATACTTAAAGGGGTTGTAAAGGTTCGTCTTTTATTTTCTAAATAGGTTCCTTTAAGCTAGTGCATTGTTGGTTCACTTACCTTTTCCTTCGATTTCCCTTCTAAATGTTTTTTTTTTTTTTGTTTGAATTCATCACTTCCTGTTCCTCCTCAGTAAGCTTTCCACCATCATCCGAGCGGTAGAAAGTAATTTAGAACAGCTTACTGAACACCTTACTGAGGAGGAACAGGAAGTGAGAAATTCAGACAAAGGAAACAGAAAAAAAACATTTGGAAGGGAAATTGAAGGAAAAGGTAAGTGAACCAACGATGCACTAGCTTAAAGGAACATATTTAGAAAATAAAAAAACAAACCTTTACAACCTCTTTAAGGCCTCTTGCAATTTTAGCACATTTCTCACACTCAGGAAGCCCAGGTAATGTGTACTGCCATCAATAGACATGAATGGCTGTGTGAGTCTGTATTTGGGTACGAGATCCCTAGTCGTCCATGCATTGTATGCGCAGCCTATTACACTAGGGTGTGCACCTCAAAGCTCAAACACACATGCGTGTGTATATATATATATATGTATATATATATATATATATATATATATATATATATATATATATATATATATATAAATATATAGCAGTAGGGCAATGGACGGTGTCATTAGAACAGTGGATGGTGTCAGTGAGCAGGGACTGTTGTCAGTAGTTTATTTTTATTATTTTGTTATTGTTACTTTTTACAATTTAATTTTTTTTATTATTTTTTACAATAATTTTTATTATTTTAATTTACAATTTTTTTTAGGAGCACTGTTGGGGGGCTTTGGTGAGATATCAGGGGCCTAAACAGACCCCGGTATCTCACTTTTAAGGCAGAGAAAGGGGCTGAGGAAAGAGATTCCTGTGTCCCTTTCTCTGCAGCCAAGCAGCAGGGGCAATCTGTGAAGCACAGGGTGATTAGGGTGTGCCTGGGCACACCTGGCACACCCTGTGCGCACGCCAATGCGTCCATGTGAATTCAGTGAAATTCTGTCTCATCTACAGTGATAATTAAGTTGCAGATCTTTACAAAACTGTTTCATTTGGCTGCCCAGGATTACAGGTATGGGGGTCATAAATACACAATAAAAAGTGTCAAACATGCTTTGAAGAAATCTGCTTTACCATATACGTGCATCTAATTGTGTTTAGTTTAGTTTATCACTGTACTTCTCTGTGTCTTTCTGCAAAAAAATAAATACAAGTATATTACTGTGTTCTACACTTAATAACCTCTATTATTATCATTGCCCCTGTTAAAAGAAAGTTTTATTTCATTTATCTTGCAGAAATTCCCATTCTTCGTCGTCATTGGGGAAGCACTGCCCTCTACTGGTCAGAAGATGAGAAGACAGTTTCATTATCAGAATGATCAAAAATATTTCAGATAACACTCCCTGTCACTTTTAATTACTGCAGATGATAGAATTATGAGTAAAAGTGGTTGTAAACCTCACAAAGGAAAATTTAACAATGCCTATCCCTCTTTAGTGTGTACAGTACTTGTTTCAATTAAAGCGGAGTTCTGCCGAAATTATTATTTTTATAAATACTGCAGCTGCTGACTTTTTAAATATGGACACTTACCTGTCCAGGGTGCCCAGGATGTCCTCACCCGAAGCTGTCTGTCCCTTGGCTCTCGTGTGGAGGAGCCGCCATCTTCGGTGAGGGAATCAAGAAGTGAAGCCTTGCGGAGCATCTCCCCGCAGGGATGGAGTCCCAAGGGAGGGGGCCAGCACGCAGACTAACCCCCAGCCAGAACAGCTCGGATGATGGGGGCAAGCTTACTGAGGAGGAACAAGAAGTGAGAAATTCAGACAAAGAAAACAATTATTTAGAAGGAAAATGTAAGTGAACCAACAATGCACTAGCTTAAAGGAACCTGTTTAGAAAATAAAAAAACTGACCTTTACAACCCCTTTAAGGTAAGTCTACCACGCCTCAGATTTGTTGACACCTTGGGAGTTGGGACCAGGCCTGTGCCTATTTTGCCTAGATGGTGCCTAAAAATTATTTACTATGTGTTCGGCAGACCTGCTTTTTTAATTGCCTATTTTGGCAGTAGAAGTAACCTTTATGCTAGCCCATACAGCCAATCAGGTACAGCAGACAATATTTTTTAATATACTCTGGCTGGTTGTTTCATGTCAAATGCAGTATGACACATTCTGACTGCACTAATAAATGATCCCATTAGAACAAACTATAATATTCCATAGTTCTACATGCATAGTCAACCCATATATTATTGGTTTATAGATGTGTGAACCATTAATCCTGGGTTATTTGAACAGATGCAATTGTGCACCACCTATTGGGAACAATATGTATTACTTAATACAACTACAGTGAAACCTTGGTTTGAGAGTAACTTGGTTTGAGAGCGTTTTGCAAGACAAGCAAAATGTTTTAATATATTTTGCCTTGATATACAAGCGATGTCTTGATATAAGAGTAGCGTCATGTCACAACTGAGTATAAAAAAGAAGAGAGGAGCCTCTAAATGTAGCAATATGGTTACATTTAATAAAGGTACAACATTTAGCAACTTATTGCTACACTTAGAGGCGCCTCTCTTCTCTTTTATACCCTGTAAAAAAAATGCTTTGATATACAAGTGCTTTGGATTACAAGCATGTTTCTGGAACAAATTATGCTCGCAGACCAAGGTTTTACTGTATTTCGCAGAAATACTTCAAGTCAAGACTGTAAGAAGGGTTTGCCACAAAGAAGTTCAAAGTCAATTCAATTCAATTCAATTCAAAAGAGCTAAGGTGGCACAGCTCTGTGTTATCCTAATGTTTTATTTCAGGTAAAGAATTCTAGAATGGCAGTAGTGACAAGGGACAGTAGGTGAGCGCTTGGGGACAAGGGGAGTTGTTAATGTACTGGTACATTTTTTACATTTGCAAACAAAAATACCGCGCTAAAGCCCTATACAACTGCAACTAAAAAGTGATATACACACCAAAGTACAAGAAGAAGAAATGTAGTTACGCTATGAAAATTAAATAACATGTGAAAAAATGACAAAATCCAATGAAGTGAATCAAAAATGGAAGACAATAAAAATGTTCATTGATAAGGAAGTCCTATTAAGGGTGCAATGAGTAATTCCAAAGTGAATCGTATGCTGATAAACCACCACCAATAAAGATCACCGTAAGGGATGCAAGCTTACCAGATGGCAAGCATAACCAGCTTGCGGCTGTAAACCCCAGCCCGGGCCTTGTGATGGAACTGCAACAAACACCGGTATGTGGGATCCTCCAGGTATGCGTGGGTAGTAGGGTTGAGCGAACCCGAACTGTAAAGTTCGGGTTCGGTACGGCGGGGTTCCCCTTAATATCCATACCAGACCTGAAGGGTCTGGTTATGGATATTTAGGGGGAACCGCACGTCATTTTTTTTTTAATTCATGGCGGGGTTCCCCTTAATATCCATACCAGACCTAAAGGGTCTGGTTATTGAATTTGCGGGGACCTCCGCGCATTTTTTTTTCTAAAAGTCCGTGTCCCATTGACTACAATGGGGTTCGGAGTTCAGGTTCGGGTTCGGGTTCCCGAACCCAAACTTTTTTTTTTTTTAAAGGGGGTTCGGACCCGAACCCGAACATCCAGGTGTCCGCTCAACTCTAGTGGGTAGCAGTATGAACCCAGAAAGAAATAATGCTCACAATAGTGATGTACCGTAAAATAAACATACATTTTATAGAAAAATAGCACTTACAACATGGTTTCTTCATAAAAGCATGGGATAAAAAGGTAAAGCCGGCCGGCTCTCACGAACGCCCGTCCACACAGGACTGTAATGCCACACGTCAATACGTCTCCTTTCCCGACGTACATTTCGTCATACAATGACGTCGTCTGGGGCACATTTTTTACATTATTGCTGTGAATTCATTAAAGCGGAACTCCGCCCAAAGGGGAACCTCCTTTTGTCTGCCTTCTCTCCCCCTCTGCTGCCATATTTGGCTCCTTTTGGGGGAGTGGGTATCTGGTTTTGACAGGTACTTGCTCCCACTTCCGGCTCAGTTTGCCACAGCAGGAAATGTACAGGCTACACTCTCGGAGCTCACAGCTCCTTCTACTGGCCTTTATTTAGTTGGCGCCTCCCCCCTCTCTTGCTTTCTTCTTTGAAAAATAGCTCAAGCTCTGTCAGATTGGATGGAGAGCGTCTGTGAACAGCAATTTTCAAGTCTCGCCACTGAGTCTCAATTGGATTTAGGTCTGAACTTTGACTGGGCCATTCTAACACATGAATATGCTTTGATCTAAACCATTCCATTGTATCTCTGGCTGTATGTTTTGGGTGGTTATCCTGCTGGAAAGTGAACCTCCGCTCCAGTTTCAAGTCTTTTACAGACTCTAAGGCCTCATACACACGACCGAGGAACTCGTCGTAAATGAAACATTGTTTTCCTCAACGAGTTCCTTGAGAATCTTGACAAGCTTTATTTGCGTACACACTGTCAAGACAAAATCTCGTCGTTCTCAAACGCGGTGATGTTCAACACGTACAACGGCACTATAAAGGGGAAGTTCCATTCCATTGGCGCCACCCTTGGGGCTTCTTTTGCTAATCTTGTGTTGCTGCGTGTTAGTAAAAGTTTGGTGAGTGACAATTCGCGCTTTTCAGTCTTTGTGCTTTCAGATCGTTTTCTGCGGTTCATTTTGTGCTTGTGGGTTCGTATCTTGTCTTTCAGAGCCTGTGGTCAAGTCAGATTTGTTTTACAGTGCGTTCCTGTCCGCTCGTTTCTGGTTTTCAGGTCGTTCTTCAGAGGACTTGCTGTTCTTCAGTGCATTGTGTTTAGTTTGTTCATTCTGATTAGTCGTTCGTTTCTAGCCATGTTGCAGGCACCTGCTCGTCGTCGAGTTCGTGTTATGCAGTCAGTGTGTGTTGGTCTTATTGTTTTAGACCTAGATGAGGCCATGAACAGGGTGAGGAGGCGTTCATGGACCAAGAATTGGTTGCTCCGAAGAAACCAATTCTCTCATATGTCTCTGCTGCGGGAGATCCAGGAGAATAATCCTGATGATTACAGGAATTTCCTTAGGATGTCTGACCCCGTTTTCCAGCACCTCTTGGCTTTGGTGTCGCCATATATCACCAGGCAGGACACCGTTATGCGGGAAGCCATCAGCGCTGAGCAGAGGCTAGTTTCCACGTTACGCTATCTGGCAACTGGGAGAAGCCTGCAGGACTTGAAGTTCACGACGGGCATCTCCCCCCCCAGGCTCTGGGCCTCATAATCCCGGATACCTGTTCTACTATCATACAGGTTCTGCAGGACGACTATACAAGGGTAAGTTTTCTCCTTTAATATCACATTTAATGTATTTAATGTTGCTAATGTATTGTATTTATTTCCTCCTTCCCTAATTTCCATAATTGTAATATGCTGTGAATGTCCCCTCTGCCCCCATGCATGCTGTAAGCTTGTAATGCCCCTTTTTTGGCCTACATGCATATTTCCCTTCACTAACCTCCCCAGCATGCTATTCTGAGCCAAAAACACCCCTAGCCTAGTCACTTGCCAATGTATTTTGTAAGATCCATTGTAATGCTTCCCCCCCCTAAAATGTGTTTCACAGTATAGCTTCACCTTTTTTTTTTTGAGGTTCCAAACTCATCTAGGCCCCCCCCCCTAAAATGTTTACAATGGTCCATCAGAGGGGGTGAGGAATGTGATAATTTGGCCTTACATTTTTGTGTTTAAATGCTCCTTTAAATAAATGTTAGAATGATGTTGGCCAATAGTGTTTTTTTATAATCTGCTTGCAATGTTATGTGCAAAACTAATTTTTTTGTTTTTCTTGTTTGATTCAACAGCTTCCGTCCACGCCACAGGAATGGCAGGCTGTGGCATCGGAGTTTGCTACGCGGTGGAACTTCCCCAACTGCGGTGGAGCCATTGACGGGAAGCACGTCCGCATCGTGCCACCACCCCGTTCTGGTTCCTAATTCTACAATTACAAGGGGTTTAATAGCATTGTGCTGATGGCGGTGGTGTCAGCACAGTATGAATTCCTCTATGTGGATGTGGGGAAGAACGGCCGGATGTCAGATGGGGGAGCCTTCAGGCAGACAGAGTTTGCGCTTCGTCTCCAGAGCGATGACCTTGCATTGTCACCGGATGCAGAGAATGTTGAAGGACTCCCCTTTGTATTTCTGGCTGATGAAGCCTTTGGACTGGGAAAGCATCTCATGAGGCCATGCCCCCAGCGGACCCTCACCCCAGAAAGGAGGGTGTTCAACTACCGGCTGGCCAGAGCCTGAAGAGTTGTGGAAAACGCCTTCGGGATAATGGCCAGCCGGTTCCGCCTGTTTTTAACCTCAATGCATATGGTGGAATATAAATGGAACTATATTATTTTTTGTTGCTGCATATTACACAATTTCTTAAGGAGACAGTCTCCTACCTATATGGCCGGAGTTGGGCCCGAGGCCAGACTTACCTCAGCTGCAATTGCCTTGCCGGGCCTAGAACATGCCCGTACTGGCTTGCCCCCCCAAAGTGCCCGTGCAGTCCGGGATAAGTACGTCGAATATTTCACGGGTAGGGGGGCCATTCCTATGCCAGCCAATCTGTAATTTATTATTTTGAGACAAATCCTAAAAAAATCTGTTAAAATTCAATTTTTTATGTCTCGCTTGTGTTTATTTTAGTGTCTCCTAGTATTTCCTAGTGTACTACTTGTAGTGTCAAGTGTATTTTCTTTATGAACTAACAACCATTTCACAGGTAACACCAAAACTAAACACATCATAATTTCTAGGGTATTTAAGAAAAACAAGACACACTTTGTTGTTGGCTTTACCACATTTTTACTTGGTGCATATTCACACACATGGTCTTTCTCAAATATTTGTGGTGTTTATTTTTATTTTTTTTTTATTATTTGCGATAAACTGGCATTTTTTTTTTAACAAAAATAAAAACATAATATTACATAGCGCAAAATATAACAATGTAAGCCTCTAGGCAATAACTCAGACATTGTAAAAAAAAAAATCAATTGTCTACCTGCCCATAGTAAGATGGGGCAGTTGTCACCCCTGGACAAGCCAAAATTTGAAGATGCACACAGTCTTTTTAGGGTTAAAAGGGGTTATTTCCCTCCTGATCCCTATTGTCAATATGTGCTATCTGCCATCATGGGTGATCAATGGACGTGTTTTGTGGATGCAACCCCTTCTTCCTTTCACCTAATTGAGTTGTGAGGAAGGGGTTGCACCCACAAAACACAGACATAGATATCCCGAGATGGCAGATAGCACATGTTGACCCACTGTGTGCATCTTCAAATTTTGGCTTGTTTGAAAAAGTGCAACATTTTAGGGTAAAACTGGGAACAAACAAAATGGTGTTTTCTTAGTTTCCCCCCAAGTCATCAATTATGTCCTTAAAGGTTTTCTCAATAAAGGCCATTTTTTGTTTGATGACATACATCTCCCTACTGCACGCCTTTATTTGGAGGAGTATATTTTGGGTCTTGGAATGGGAGGATCGAGGCCTTTCTTCTGCCACATAATCATCCCCTAAAAAAAAAAAAAAAAAAGGGGTATTAGGAAATCTGCAGGCCTACATCTCGTATTACCTGAAGCTGTGGTGACAGATACTGACCTGTTGTAGTAATTTCAACCACTTCTCCTTCCTCCACATCCTGAGGTCTGGGTGGGCGCTGAGTTGGTGGTTCCTGGCGAGGAGGGTGGTGAGGTGCTGGTTCCTGGCGAGGAGGGCGGTGAGGTGTTGGTTCCTGGCGAGGAGGGCGGTGAGGTGTTGGTTCATGGTGAGGAGGGCGGTGAGGGCTCCTTGCGAGGAGAGAGGTGAGGTGAGGGCTCCTTGCGAGGTGGGCGGTGAGGTAAGGGCTCCTGGCGAGTTCTGTATTTTCTTGGCTCGGAGGAGTGGTGTCCTCCCAGTCTTCTGTCCCCTATGAGAATGAAACAAAAAGTACACTTAGCACACACATATTTGAGGGCATAAATAGGAATATTAAACATTGCTTGGAAGTGGGGTACAAGTGTCTGTTTGGGCAGTTATAAGCAGAAGACATGTTTTTGGGCAAACACTATTCTTGAATACTCACCTTTTTGGGACACGTTTCACACATGTAGACACCCCAAAAATGCACAGGAGCACCTGTGGAGGTCACCCTAAAAAGGTTGTTCTGGTGGCACACACTAGTGCTCTGGAGTGCAGATGTGTAAACAGCTGCTGAGTGCCCTCTCGTTTAGGCTGATGTAATTTTGATTTGAATTCTAGTTACAAACACATCAGCTAGACACCTATTTAAACATATTTCTGGAATATAATCAAGCCTATATAAATTTATTTAACCCTGTATCTTCAGAAAACATCATATGTAGTGGACGAACGGATGTGTCTGAAACGACCGTTATTTTCTAAGGTCCTATATGCAAAAGCAACAACATGGAGCAACATGCAAGTTCTGAAAAACAATAATAAGAGGGACACAGGAGAAGTACTTAACTTTTTCAAGCATTCTCTTAATGCTCCTTAACTGTTCCGGCTCCCTCAGTTTGAGGTCTGACCACCTCTTTCTGAGCTGCTCCTTCGATCGTTTCATCCCAAAATGACGATCCAGACTTCTTTGCACTTTATCCATAATTTTGCCCTTCCTTAAATTAGGGTGGGTATAGGGCCCATGCTTGCCATCGTAATCAGACTTTTGTAAGATGTCCACCATTTCCGCCATTTCCGCGTAGGACATGTTAGATGCCTTGTATCTGCTCCGCGTTTCTAACGTTTCCTCATCAGGCTCTGGGCTTGTTGTGTCGTCGTTAGATGAATTTATAATTACAGACACCTGCTCATCAGATTCCACCACGTCGTAGTTTCTGGATGATTTAAGCCGAATTGGAGACACCTGCTCATCTGATCCCGCCACGTCGTCTTTTCTGGATGATCTAGGTCTCATTTCAGACACCTGCTCATCTGATTCCTCCATATCGTTGTTTTCTGATGAACTTGGCCTAATATCAGACACCTGCTCATCTGATTCCGCCATGTCCTCGTTTTTGGATGAAGTTGGCCTAATATCAGTATTGATGACCACCTTGAATCACTTTCCAGCCTTCCCCTCAGACAACCCTCCGGAAAAAACTCCAGAAAAATCACCAGCCTTCCCTCCAGCCAAGCCTCCAGCCTTCCCTGTAGCCAAGCTGATCCTTCTCAGGAGCAAGGTGAGCCTTCTCAGGAGCAAGAGGAGCCTTCCATCCTGGAGGAAAACCCGGATTTGGCTGTCTGGAGCAAGGTATAGTATTTTAAATGTATTTATTGTGGAAAAGAAATGCTGTCAAATAGATGTTAATATGTAAAAAATATCTAATGTTTTATCTAAAAGTGTTTTCCATATCAATAAACAGTAGTGGTGCAAAAAGTTGGGGCGAAAAGAATGAAAACTGCTGGGGTCAGAATGATTGTCTTTTCTATTTATTCTCAATCAATTTGCAACAGTCATGAGCTGAAAATTGTGTGTGATTGATGAACCCAAAACTCAAACTGTTCATTTTTTAAACACAGGAGGACATCAGCCAGGATGAGGGTCTGAAAGGTGTCAGGCAGGAGGAGGCCAGGGTGAGTGGCACAGAGGAGGTGGCAGGAGTGAGTGGCACAGAGGAGGGGGCAGGAGTGAGTGGCACAGAGGAGGGGACAGGAGTGAGTGGCACAGAGGTGGGGGCAGGAGTGAGTGGCACAGAGGAGGTGGCAGGGCCAAGAGGCAGCACAAGGTGCCAGGTGCCTCCCATCAGCCTTCCTACAAGAAGGGCCAGGAGGGATATGAGGGTGAGCGAGTCAGCACTGGCACTGATTAGAGAGGCACAGGCCACCCTCCAGCAACCTACCACCCCTGAAGAGGGCTATGGCACCCTCGTAATGGTCAAAATGAGCCAAATGACCGAGGACCAACGCCTCATATTTGAGCCACTACTCATAAGTTTGCTGAATAAAGGGGTGAGGGGGCTACTTACTGAGGACACAGTCATTTGTAGCCACGGCCATCCTCCCCCACCTGCTTATTCTCAACCTCATCCTCCTCCTCCACCTTCTTCTTCTCAACCTCCTCTACCTTCTTCTCCTCCACCTTCATCTCCTCCACCTTAATCTCCTCCACCTTCATCTCCTCCACCTTTATCTCCTCCACCGTCTTCTCCTTTACCTTCTTCTCCTCCACCTTCTTCTCCTCCACCTTCTTCTCATCCACCTTCATCTCCTCCACCTTCTTCTCCTCCACCTTCTTCTCCTCCACCTTCATCTCCTCCACCTCCTCCTGGCACGAGTACACCTCCAGAGGCACAGCCTCCAGCCAAGTGGAGACGGAAGGCTGCAGAGAAGGCTGCAGAGCAGGCTGCAGAGAAGGCAGCAAAAAAGGCTGCAGGGAAGGCTACCAGGAAGACCAGGAAGTGATGGCATTGCTTCAAGGTGGTCTGACAGAAGGCAGCCTGCTGTAGTACCACAGACTTGGGACATATATCTGACCTGCTGCTGTTCCTGACCTCTGGGAGTCCAGGACCAGATTGGGCTCCCTCCTGTATGTGCCTCTCAATGTCCCAATTTTAGTGTCCACACAGCTTTGCAGAAATGGCAGCAGGTTCTTCAGTGTTGCCTTCTATTTATTTTATTAATATTCTTTACCAGAATAAATGGTCATTTTGTTTTACATTTCATACTTGCCTATGTGTTTTTAATCTACCCAATAATTTAGCTTGTGAGTAGGTAGGTTAACTTTAAAAAAACTACAAAAGGTCTACATATAAAGGGACAGATCAGATAAGACCAAACAATAATGTTACAATGGTGGTAACTTGGCACAACAAAATTAAAAAAATAAATCATGGAGATGACTAGAAATTAAATAATAATTGGAAATTGAAAAAAAAAACATATTTTTCAGGCTATATAAATTATTCTAAAATATTCATGAGATCAGCATGAAAAATGTTACAAAAAGTTAGTCAGAACTCTGTGAATATCAGCAGCAAAAGAAGATCATTATTGTTCATTTTTGGACTATTCTAAAGATGATTTAAATGCGCAGCATTTAAACGATGCAATAATTTTTTCAGCGTGACGAATGTGCTATCTCCATTACGAACGCTACTATTACCAAAGGTGCGCTCCCATCTCATACTTTATTCTGAGCATGCGCGGGTTTCTAAGCATACACATGAACGTGTTTCTCTTGTCGTAAACCAGCCCAACGAGAAACACGACAAGGAAATTGAGACTCCCGACGAGGAAAAAGAGAACTTGTTCCTCGTCGTGTTTCTCGTTGGGCTGGTTTATGACAAGAGAAACACGTTCGTGTGTATGCTTAGAAACCCGCGCATGCTCAGAATAAAGTATGAGATGGGAGCGTGCCTTCGGTAAAAGTAGGGTTTGTAATGGAGATAGCACATTCGTCACACTGTAACAGACTGAAAAGCACGAATAGTCTCTCACCAAACTTTTACTTAACACGCAGTAACATGAGATTAGCAAAAGCAGACCCAAGGGTTGTGCCAGTGGAATCAAACTTCCCCTTTATAGTGTTGTCGTACGTGTTGTACGTCACCGCATTTGAGAACGACGAGATTTTGTCTTGACAGTGTGTATACAAAGAAAGCTTGTCAAGATTCTCGACAAGCCTGACAAGGAACTCGTTGAGGAAAACGATGTTTCTTTTACGACGAGTTTCTCGGTCGTGTGTACGAGGCCTTACAGGTTTTCTTCTAAGATTGCCCTGTCGTTGGCTCCATCCACCTTCCCATCAACTCTGACCAGCTTCCCTGTCCCTGCTGAAGAAAAGCATCCCATAAAATGATGCTGCCACCACCATGTTTCACGGTGGGGATGGTGTGTTCAGGGTGATGTGCAGTGTTCATTTTCCACCACACATTGCATTTGGTTTTAAGAAAAAAAGTTACATTTTGGCCTCATCTGACCAGAGCACCTTCTTCCACATGTTTGCTGTGTCCCCCACATGGCTTCTCGCAAACTGAAAAAGGGACTTCGTATGACTTTGTTTCAACAATGGCTTTTTTCTTGCCACTCTTCCATAAAGGCCAGATTTGTGGAGTGCACGACTAATAGTTGTCCTGTGGACAGATTCTCCCACCTGAGCTGTGGATCTCTGCAGCTCCTCTAGAGTTACCATGGACCTCTTGGCTGCTTCTCTGATTAATATTAATGCTCTCCTTGCCCGGCCTGTCTGGTTAGGTGGATGGTCATGTCTTGGTAGGTTTGCATGTGTGCCATACTCTTTCCATGATGGATTGAACAGTGCTCTGTGGAATGTTCAAAGCTTGGGATATTTTTTTATAACCTAACCCTGCTTATAACTTCCCCACAACTTTATCAGTGACCTGTCTGGTGTGTTCCTTGGCCTTGGTGATGCTGTTTGTTCACTAAGGTTCTCTAACAAACCTTTGAAGGCTTCACACTGAGATTAATATACACACTGAGATTATACTGAGATTAAAATACACACAGATGGACTATTTACTAATTAGGTCCCTTCTGAAGATAATTGGTTCCACTAAATGTTAGTTAGGGGTATCAGAGTTAAGAGGGCTGAATACAAATGCATGCCACACTTTTCAGATATTTGTAAAAAAAAATGAAAACCATTTATCATTTTCCTTCCACTTCACAATTATGTGCTACTTTGTGTTGGTATATCACATAACATCTTAATAAAATATATTTACATTTTTGGTTGTAACATGACAAAATGTGGAAATTTTCAAGGGGTATGAATACTTTTTTTAGGCACTGTCTGACAGATCTCATTTCTTGAGGCCCTAAAATGCCAGGACAGTACAAATACTTTCCAAGTGACCCCTTTTTGAAAAGTAGAACGTTCAAGGTATTTAGTAGGAGGCATTTTTTGTCCCAATTTTTGGGAAAATTAGGAAAGTAAATACAAATTTTTGTTTTTTTGCACAATTTCTTTTTCTTTTTACATACTATCACCAGTGTAGTACAGCATCATCATATGACTAGCATGGTGGTGATCAGGGATACTGACTGGTGACCTATAAATTACTTTTTATTCAATATGGAAAAAAAAACATCGAACCACCATAGTGACACAAGATACTACTCTGGGCTCTGTGGGGGGTTTATGTTTTTTTTTTGTTACACTGTTTTTCCTTACAACAGTGAAGTGATGATCACTGTTACAAACAATAGTTTAAATGTCATTAATGGCTTTTATTCATGACAGCTTGCTTACTATTGTGATGCTGTGATTGACTACAGATAATCACAAAGTACAGGGTGCTAGGTACCATGTGATATCTGTGCACCATTCACAGCATCACAATGGTAAGCAAGCTGTCATGAATGGAAGCTTACCTGTAATCATGTGATTTCTATGATTGACCTTGATCCTCTGCTTCCAGTGGACACAACAGTCATGGGATTGCGCTGTTGTGCTCCCCAGGGGGGGTGCGCGTGTGCTTCCGTTTTTCGATTATATAAACATTACTGACACCACCAATCAGATTCCCCAGATGAAGACACGTGATTCCGTGTCGTAACGCGTAGGGATTGGAGGACGTACACCCGGAGTGACGTAAGCTGGCGCCGTAGAACGCCGCTTGTTTATCCTCTGCTGCACTTGTTTTTAGTTTTATTTAAGCACAGGTTATTCCTTATTAAATTATTTTACCTGTACCAACGGTACCTCACTATGGGAGTCCCCCTTCTTTTGTTCCTTTACCCACACAGATCTGTGTAATACCGGATCGAACGGAGGAAATAATTTGTCAGTCCATGAGAAGGAGTTGCTGTGACTACCCATAGAAGGCTGCTTGTGTGGAGTTAATTTATGCCCAATACGAAGGGCTTAGAGGTAAGAGTCCTGTGAGCCCATTCAGGGATTTGGTTCATCTTCTGACACATATCTACAGCCATCTAGCTGATATCCATAACATTCAGCGCGTCCATTCTGACAGCATATTTGTGTCATTTTTTGGGACTGTTCTATTATTACAATTGACTCACTCATATTGCATTAACTTATGGATTGATTGCACTGCACTTTATGCTGGACATTTCATTGCTGATACCTGTCAGCTCATATATATCAATATTGATTATATTTATTTATTTAATTTATCTTCATCGATTTTTCACTTTTTTGCACACTCCTTTTTTTGTGTGACACTGGTATTTCACTTGCGTGATACGTTGCGCAGAATCTCACTTTTTATTTATTTATTCATACCAGTACATCGCTTAGCCTGCAGCTGCTGCCTGCCTGTGTTAAATGTACTGTGGGCGGGTGGCACATGGTAAAAGCAAACAAAATTTGAAATACTTTGAAATTACATTTGTCAAGTCATCTAATGTACTGAGAATGTTTATATGAATGTTGGTAAGAAAATTACTACGAATGTTCATTCAAAAATGAGTGGTCAGGTCACACATGTGTTTTCCAAAAAGTTACACAGTATATTGAGTGATAACGTTTTGAATGTGCCCCCACATCTTGCCATTAAATCAAGGCTGACCATCCTAAAATCAGAATATATTTCTATACACCATTTCAAATTTATGGTACTCCGTATTACAAGACACATACATAGAATATGTCACAGTCTGCTTTAAACCCTTCCTACCTAGAAACTGCATATTACCAGTTCCCTGCACAATACCTTATGCAGTAAAGATATTAATATATGTTTAAAGTTTGCAGCTGATGCATCCTCAAGAGATTGCTCTTATCTCCGTGACGGAAACTGCAGACTGCTGCCAGGGGCCTGTAAGTTTATCATGCCTCAGACGGCGCGCGCACCTGCTATCGCGCTTAAAGGGACCGACGTACAGCTACGACGGTTCGCAGGATCGTGCCGACCTGCCGCCGTATAACGACGGCGGCTGGTCAGCGAGTGGTAATAAAAATAAAACATCAATATACAGCTGTCACATGACCCAGATCATTCCCAGCCTGTCTGCAGGGAAACATAAACAGGAGGAGCTTCTAGTCCTCTACTGCTGGTTATATGTTAAAAACAAAAAAAACAGCCTTTGGAATACAGAGTAAAAATAAATAACTAATATCAATGAACTGTTTAAAATTGGTATACAAATATATATATTTGGCAATTACATGGTGTGGGTGGATTTCTGCCAGTCCTGTCACAGGCTGTGTCATGCCCCTCCAGCATGTCCTAGAATAACAGAGAGGGGAAGTCTCCATTAATCTACATGTAATATACCGCCCCCATTGCGTTTAGATGATTATTGGGCATGGAGGAAGAGGGGGGGAGTGGGCTGTCATTTATCACTGTGTATACACCCACATGTGTGACTCTATAGTCACATGCAAAAATGACATAAATCCTGCAAGGCTATTTAAAGTGGAGTTTCACCTGTTTTTTAGATTATTAAAAGTCAGCAGCTACAAAAAGCATAGCTGCTGACTTTTAATAAACTGACACTTACCTGCCCCACGGTCTAGCGTTGCGGCCGCCTAGAGGCTCGCTCCTCTCCCCCTCCTCTCCTCGGCGCCGACATAGTAACTGTGGTAGGGGTGAAATTCTCTGCATAGAAACTCACTAAAAACTGAGCATGTGCAGAGTTGCCACCACAGATGCAAAATCCCTAGCTGAATTTGGGATAGAAGGTGCAAATAGAGAACAGCAAGATCAACCAGTTTTTTTTTTGCAGATTACAAAAAAAACAATCTCAATGACTGAGCGAGTATGAACCGCATGTAATACAGCATTTATTGATCGTTTTGTATGATGTCGGTTTAGTGACACTTTAAGAAGGGGTAGTGGAAGGAGGAAATCCAACCTGTTATTGTCACCGTCAGTTTGTTTTCTTGTAATCTTGCCCATGGAGGCATTTGGGTTGGCCTAGGGAGAAGATCGGGAACTTCTATTCCTGCTGAGATTAAACCCAGAAGTGCTGCTTTGAGTTCCAGGTTCCGAGCTGTCCAAATCCTGGCACAGATGCCAGGTGAGCAAACAGAACAGAGCTTTCTTTTCTACTACCATACCCCCCAACATTTTGAGATGGGAATGAGGGACACCTACTTGCAAACGTCTGTAGGCATAGGGCATGCCCCCTGCCACGCCCCCTTAAAGGAGAATTAACAAAAAAAAAGGTTAATTAAATCCACAAGGGCTTTTTTTTTACCACTACTATTCCTTTATATTGGCTCTTAAAATTGACAAATGCAGCGATTTAGAATTCGGATGAAAGGTTTAGCACTGGGAAATACTTTTTGAAGGATAAAAAGTGCATTTTATATACAACTATATAGATCAGACCAAAATGAGGGACAGAGGGACGAAGAGGGACAGAGGGACATTGCTCCAAATCAGGGACAGACCCTCGAAATCGGGGACAATTGGGAGATATGCTTGTACTAGCAGCAGGGGGCATCAGAGGTCCAATATACAATTATACGGTATAACGGGGTTATGCAATTAGCGGACCTCCAGCTGTTGCAGAACTACAATTCCCATGAGGCATAGCAAGACTCTGACAGCCACAAGCATGACACCAGAGTCAGAAGCATGATGGGACTTGTAGTTTTGCAACAGCTGGAGGTCCGCTAATTGCATATCCCTGCGGTATAAGGTTAGCAATCAAAGCCTTGATATTTCTTTCAGAAGTGGTTTAAATCCAACCAAAATCTTTTTTATCCTTTTTTTACGTTTCATGTAGAGTGAGGAAGAAAGAAACTGCCAGGTTTTTACTGCAGTAATAATGGCTATCCTGGAGATTTTAAATAATTATGTTTTTAAAGAACCCTATTTCATTGACTAATCCTAGTTTACAGAAATACCACATTCTTTCCTAATCATGTGACACTAAAAGACATAATTGGACACAAGAATGGATTTTCTGTGTTTTTGCCTCTAAAGTTCCCGACTAATGTTTGGAAGGTGGCATTCACCCTAAACTACTTATGCACAGATTTACTCTTTTATAATCCAATGGATTAAAAGGAAGTGATTTACAAAGACCATCTCTTCCTTCTCCGGTTTGGTATTAGTGGTAGTGGACCCCAGGCAGTCGCTATAAACAGCTTATTGATGCCCACTGCTCATAAGATCCTCTACAGATGGTTAGGTGACATCTGTTTGAACTCCTGTCACTTCTCATTATTATGAAGACAAGCAGAAGTTCTCTAATATTTGTTTCATTTGTCATATTGTAATGTATCTTTCATAGTAATTGCTGATATAAATCTTGCAGCACAAACATTGGATCTTTTTATCAACAGTGATCGAATTCTCAGTGTGCATTAATGTGAATGATTTAACGTGCAACATCACACTTCGTATTACATGTTTCCTTAATTGTACTGATTTCCTTGTACTTATTATTTACAGTAAAATCTACATGGGCGATTTGATAAATAAGATCTATGAATCACAAAACCTTTAAAAAGGTAACAGTATTGTGTCTTAGATGAGTATCACCTGTCAATTATTGCGCTGCACTGTTTTCTATTTATTTGTGGTATTGATAAGTGTTGTGATTTCACTTGCTGACTGCCTAACGACGATATACGTCGTCAGAATGGCACAGCTGCGCAAAGCAACGTACCTGTACTTACCTGCACGCCACATGCTCAATGTCCGCCAGTGTCCCGCGATCGTGTCACGGAGCTGCAGAACAAGGCATTTCCCTGTTCTGCCTAGTGACAGGACAGTGATCTACTGTTCCCTGTCATCGGGAGCAGTGATTACTGTCGTGTCACTTGTAGCCCAGCCCCCCCCCCACAGTTAGAATCACCCTCTAGGACACACTTATTACATTCATTGCCCCCTAGTGTTTAACCCCTTCCCTGCCAGTGTCATTTACACAGTAATCCGTGCATTTTTATAGCACTGATCGCTGTATAAAATGCAATGATCCCAAAATAGTGTCAAAAGTGTCCGATGTAATGTCGCCATAATGTCACAGTCATGATAAAAATTGCTGATCGCCGCCATTACATTACTATAAAAATGCCATAAAACCAGGGCTTTTTTTCAGTAGGAACTTAGGGGAACTCAGTTCCACCACCTCTGGCTCAGACCATTGGGTGTCTGCTCACCACAATCACTTGTAAACACAGAAGGCTGGTTTCTGTGTTTACAAGTGACAGCTCTGCACTCTGTGTGTAATGCAATGCTGGTATTTAATGCCCCTTTAAGACCCTATTTGAAGTGATTTGGAGGGTGTGTGGGGGAGGGGTTTGGGGGGGTTGTGGTTGAGTTCCAGCACCTTTTGTTTGACAAAAAAAGCCATGCATAAAACTATCCCCTATTTTGTAGAAGCTATAACTTTTGCGCAAACCAATCAATATATGCTTATTGCGATTTTTTTTTACCAAAAATATGTAGAAGAATATATATCGGCCTAAACTGAGAAAGAAATATATTTTTGGGGGATATTTATTATAGCAAAAAGTAAATAGCTTTTTTTTAAAATTGTCGCTCTTTTTTTATTTATAGCGCAAAAAATAAAAACCGCAGAGGTGATCAAATACTACCAAAAGAAAGCTTCATTTGTGGAAAAAAAAGAATGTAAATTTTGTTTGGGTGCAATGACGCATGACTGTGCAACTGTCAGTTAAAACAACGCAGTGCCGAATTGCAAAAAGTGCGCTGGTCAGGAAGGGGGTAAATTCTTCCGGGGCTGAAGTGGTTATTAATTAGTGTCAGCGGGCAGCATTATTATTATTATTATTATTTTTATTTCATTATTTCATATATTGTGGTTGTGCTAATTGATTTTAGTATTATAGTAAATTATTGCCTAAAACTGGTGTAATGTAGGAGTAAATGTAATGTGGCTGCCACCGATTTCCCTGGTTGCTCTTCTATATTATGAGAATGGTATTTTATATAAAGTATATATAGACTAGCAAAAGTGTGCCTGTTTGTTGAACGGGATGCATACAGACAAACGTGTGTTGTGTGCACTGTTGTGTGCAAAAGTGTGCGTTGTTGCAGTGTTGTTTAGTGCAGAAGTGTGATACCAGCAAATGCAAATGTGCATGTCAGTGTTGTAGAGTGCGAAACAGCTTATCATTACGGTTTTGGTGAGTGAAAAGGGTCTTGTCGGTGCAGTGTCAATGAGTGAAGAAGTATGCGCTGCTGTTGTATCAGCAAGTGCAAACATGCGTGTGGCTGCGTTCTTGGCTAGTGCATAAATGCATGGATACTAATGCCGCGTACAGACGGTCGTTTTTTGTGATGAAAAAAAACTACGTTTTAAATCATGAAATAAAGCGACGTTTTTGAAACTTCATTTTCAAAAACGACGTTGCCTACACACCATCGTTTTTTCACAATGCTCTAGCAAAGCGAGGTTACGTTCACCACTTTTTTCCATTGAAGCTCTCTTCATAACTAGCTTCTGGGCATGCGCGGGTTTAAAAACGTTGTTTTAAACGTCGTTTTTTGCTACACACGGTCAATTTCTGTGAAACAAAAAACGACGTTTTGAAAAACGACACAAAAAATTCAAGCATGTTCGAATTTTTTTTTTGTCGTTTTTTGAAGACATAAAACAACGTTTTTCCCACACACGATCATTTTAAATGACGTTTTTTAAAACGTCGTTTTTTTTCATCACAAAAAACGACCGTCTGTACGCGACAATAGTGTTAGTTAATACAGAGGTGCACGTCTTTGCGGTGTTGGCAAGTGCAAAATTGCATGTTGTTATAATGTTGGCGGGTGCTGAAAATGCATTGTTGCAATGTTGGAGAGTGCAGAAAAGTGCTTTGTTGCAATATTTGTGAGTGTAGAAAAGCATGTTGCTGCAATGTCGGTGAGTGCAGAAAACCATGGCACTGTGGTTCAAGATTGACGAAACTAGTTGGGCAGGACAAGAAGATTGTGCAAGTGGGAGGTGCTGTCTAGCAGATGATCACATCTGTGGGTGGTCAGAATTTGCACTGCACCAGTCCTGGAGAGATGTTTTCTTGCAGTTACTAGATGAGCCTGATTGTTTTAAAACAAGTGAGTGTACTTTTTATCTTTATAATAAAGCTGTTGGATTTAATGGAGAGCACTATGGTGTCCTTTTTTTCTTTTTTGAGTTCACAATCATACTGGGAGATCTCTGCATCTAGTAAGCTGAATGTGTCTATAAAGTAAGTCCTGTCTTGGTATTAAAGGGGACATGCTTCTTTTGACGTAAAGGTCTATCTAAGATGGTGACTGTGTGCAGGGCTGCCACCAGAGAGGTACAGCCGTTACAACTGTAAGAAGCCCTCGGGGCCCACTCAGGCCAGAAGAAGGCAGGACGGGTGAAGGGGAGCTGTGTTCTGCACTATAGAAACAATCTCGCAGCTTCTGCTGCTCTCTGTGTCATTGAGCTCAGACATTGAACTCTTTACTGCCACCTCTGGCTACTATATGCATGTGCACCCCTTGTGTGAGCTGCCTGTACTGTGCTCCTTCTGCATCAGCAACATGTCAGCTTGTGAAAACAAGCTGGGACTAAGTAGAAAGATTTCCTTTACAAGTAGTCTTCGAAGGAAAGGGAGGGGGCTGTTTGTGTAAAGGGAGGGGCCAGAGGCTTGTGTGTTTACAGATTAGTGTATGTGTGGGGCTGACATTTATATACAGGTGTGAGGGGGCTGACATATATACAAGTGGAAGGGGGGGCTGACATATATACAGGTGTGAGGGGGTGGGGCTGACATATATACAGGTGTGGGGGGGCTGGCATATATACAGGATTGAGAGGGGCTGATGTATATATAGGTTTGGGGGGGCTGAGGTGGCCGATGTGTGGATTCGGTGGGATGGCCCGTGGGCAAGCCCTGGGGAATGTTGGTGGTCAGGCTCGGAGGGGGGGGGGAAGCAGGCCTTAAGCTATGTAAGGGGCTACACACGATCGGAATTTCCGACAAGAACTTTTGGAAAAATTGAGAACCAGCTCTCAAACATTTTTTGTAGGAAATTCCGACAGCAAATGTCCGATGGAGCATACACACGGTCGGATTTTCTGACAACAAGCTTACATCAAACATTTGTTGTTGGAAATTCCGACCGTGTGTACGTGGCATTAGCCTGGAGGAGGGGAATCCTGACCTGCAGGATCTCTGTAGCCAGAGAGGTGGAAATGAGGCTTGGATTCAGCTCATTGATGATAATGATGGCTGGAATGCGGCGTCGGACATCACTGGTGGGTCGCGTCGATGTATTGGAGCATGTGCACTGGCCAATTGGACACAAGGTGCGCTACTTTGTCAAGCTCGACCCACCAGTGACTTCATCACGCCCGATGCCATGATATGGCCTGATCAATAAAAAGAAAAAAAAAGTCTAAAAAAGAAAACATAATGCACCACATTTTAAAGTGCTTTCACACTCACAGCGTTCGGGCGTCGGTGGTAAAACGCAGCTATTTTTGGCGGTGCTTTACCGTTATTTTTGCGGGGCTTTTCGGCCACTAGCACGGCGCTTTTAACCCCTGCTAGCTGCGGAAAAAGGGTTAAAAGCTCCTGCAAAGCGCTACTACAGCGTCGTTTTGCCGGCGACGCTGCCCATTGATTGATTTCCATTGAAGTCCTCGTGCTTTCACACTGGAGTGAATGGAGCGGCTCTTTCAGGGCGCTTTGCAGGGGCTATTTTTAGCGCTATGGCGCCTGCAAAGTGCCTCAGTGTGAAAGGGGTCTAAGCATTGGTAAGTTGCATTGTATCACATAATTTTATTTTTGTTTTGCTACCACTTTAATGGGCCTGATTCGCCTTCCTAGATTCTAAATTAGTAGACATGTGCACTGTCCAAAAGTTCGTAAATACGTAAATTTGAAAGTTTGAACATTTATATATTCGGAAATTCGGAAATTCAGAAATTCTAAAATTCGGAAATTTGAAAATTCGAAAATAAGAAAGGAAAGTCCGAAAATTAGAAGGAACGGAAATCCCAAAATTCGAAATAATAACTAACTAACTAATAATGATTTACTATTAAATTATAGTTATTGGAATTTCCTTTCAAATTTGGCTGTTAGTGAACGCAGCGAATACACATTTATCTGAAGTTACGAATTATCCAAGATAAAGATTGCTGCATCTAAACAAATGGAATGAAAAAAAATAATAATAATAATCAGTTTTGATTATTATTATTGTTATTTACTATTATTATTAAATGATTACGTTTCATTAGTTTAGATATGGCATTCATTATTACGAATAATTCGTAACTTCGGATAAATTAGTGTTCGCACTTAAAGCCAAATTTGAAAAAAAAATTAATTCCAATACCTATAATTTAATAGTTAGTAATAGTTAAGTTATTATTAGTTAGTTATTATTTTAGATTTTTGGATTTTCGGGTTTCGAATTTTTATTCTTATGTTCAGATTTTTGTTCTTTTGAATTTCTGGATTTTCATTCTTATTTTCTGAATTTTGATTAGAATTTCCAAATTTCCACATTTTTGAATTTCCGAACTTCCGAATTTCCAAACTTCCAAACTTCCGAACTTTCGAATTTCCAAAATTTAGAATTTTTGGATTTTCGAGTTTCCAAATTTTTAAATTTACGAATTTTACGAAAATTTTGAATTTCCAAAAATTTATAATTTCCAAATTTTCAAATTTAGGAATATTCAAAAACAAATCGGAAATTAGAAAATTTGTAAATTCTGATAATTCCGAATTAACAAATTTGTCTAAATTTGTTAAAAACCTAATTTGGAACTGAATGAATTGCACATGTCTATAAATTAGTGCTTATTTTGGAGATGAGAAAAGGGGTCATGATTCAGTAGTTTCAGTAGTAAAAGACAACTGGGCAGGGCTGATGCCACTCAGTCCACAACAGGACTTAAGAGCCGAGTTCATTCCCTGCAGATAAACAGGTATTTGTATGTACTTGCAGGGCCTCCGAAGGGATAAAACATGGGGAGATGTGCATGTATTGCAAATATGTACAGCAATTCTTTTTTTTTTTTGCCCTGACATACACTTTTATATATATAGAGCTGAATTAACTTGTATCTTTTGATTCTACCTGGACTTCAAGCAGTTGTAAAGGCAGATTTTTAAATCAAAATAATAAACATGTTATACTTACCTTCTCTCTGCAACGGGGTTCCCCCAAGCAATGTCCGCTCCTCCTCTTCTACATGTGCCCCCATAGCAAAACTGTGAGCTATGGGGGGGGGGGGATCAAGAGTGGTGTCAGGTAAGTGGTCACACAGCAAGTGGTATAAGGTTTTTTACCTTAAAGCGGGGAATGCATTTAGGTAAAAAAAAATTTTACTTTGGAACCACTTTCAGCTTTAGAGCTTATTTACTGCTTGTTAAGAATATGTAAATATTTGACTTCATAGCTTGCTACGGTTCTACTTTTAGTGCAAGATGACTTCAGTACGACTTTAGCACGACTTGGAGCGACTTACAACGCAACTTCAAGTCGCCTCCAGGACAGGCGACTTTGCCCGTGGCCAAACTATTTTCTCTTCCTGTAAAGTTGCTTCAGTTAAGACAGTGATCCGACTTTGGAGTCGACTTCCATTGAATTCAATGGGCACAAGTTGCCTCGAAGTTGCCTTGAATTGTTACCGGAACCTTTTCTGAAGTCTGATCGACTTCAGTAGTGTACATTAAGACGACTTCAATGTAATTTCTCGCGCGATTTGGGCGACTTGGGGTGACACAAGTCGGATCCCAAGTCGCGGTAGTGTGAACAGGCACTTATGTACACCTGAGGTTCACTTGTTTGGAAAATATACTTTTGTATTTTGCAGCTAGGGGGAGCCAAACTTTCATTTTCTGATGCTGAAAAATCAGTAAAGCTGGCAGAGGAATAGCAGTTACAGATATGTTAGCCTTTAACCAGAGAGCAGCACCAAAATGCAATAATCCCACTTCTCCACAATCTTTCTTTTGAAAACTACTATTGCACTTAACTAATCTGAGTACAGAAAACTGAAAGCTGATTATATGCCATATGCTGCGCTGCATACACCATCATTGCTCTTTGCACTGCTGAAATGAATAAAGCTTCCCTTAATCTTCAGAAGAAATACTTCAGCAGACCTAAATAAAGAGCACTCAAAGACATAGGCTTTATAAACCAACAGAAAAAACACAAAATGCTGCACTCTGAAAGAATGATCAAATAAATTCCAACGTAGTACTGTGCACATAAACAATTATCTTTATTCCATAAAGTAAAAAAATGGTTGAACAGTCAAAGTTTAAAATAAATTGTAGTGAACGTTTCCAGTTCCCAGAGGGGGAGCGTACTGGCTGCTGGCAAAACCTGCCAGCTCCAAGTGGATACCACGGCTGGATGGTGATCAGAATGATGGATAGAAAGGCAACCAATGTGATGTAAATGGCCCTAGAGGGAACAACCAAGTCGAGCAAGGTCGATATTCTCAGCTCGCCTATGTGCCTTCTGTGACGTCACTGCTGTGCCGGAGATGAAGGGGAGAGGTTGGACTTTGACAAAGCACATGCGCAAAACACATAAGTCACGGCAACAGAACAGTGGACGCTTACACAACTGACTTCAGGACACCTTTCCCCTTCATCTCTGGCACAGCAGTGATGTCACAGAAGCAGGGCCGGTGCTAGGCAAACTAGTGCCACAGGGAAAAAAACGATCGTGTCAGAACGCGGTGACGTAAAACAAAACAACGTGCTGAAAAAAAGGAAGTTCAATGCTTCCAAGCATGCGTGGACTTGATTCTGAGCATGCTTGGATTTTTAACCAATCGTTGTGCCTACTAACGATCGGTTTTGACCTATCGGTTAGGAATCCATAGGTTAAATTTAAAGCAAGTTGGCTTTTTTTTAACCTATGGATAAATAACCTATGGGGCCCACACATGATCGGTTTTGACCAATGAAAACGGTCCATCAGACCGTTGTCCTCTGGTTAACCTATCGTGTGTACGAGGCCTAACACTAAGCACAAAGAAGCAATGATTGCCGGCTGTGCCACAGGTGAGAGACGCTGGTGTGGTGACTCCCTGCAGATGGACACCAGATGACTGGAGCAGCAGGACTCAGAACTGGTGGTTGTGCAGACTGCACAGAGCAGGAAGCAGGTTGCAGCTGGTAAGTACCGCAGGCTGGAGCAACGAGTAAGTACTGCAGGTAGGTACAGCAAGAGCGCACCTTGGGTGGATCACAGCAGACTTGACAAGACAGGAGGCGTAGTCAGGGATCATTCATAGCAAAGGTCAGAGAGCCGGAGGTCAGTCGGCAGAAGATCAGAGATGTGGTCAGGCAAGCCAGGGTCATACACAGGACAGGAGACAGGAACAGATCCGTGGACAAGCCAAGGTCAAAACCAGGAGAGAGACAAGAGGTTTTACATTATTTTAGATACAGAACTAATATGGCACCTGCAATCCAACAATCTAAATAAAATGCTTTCTTGAGGCGGGATGAGTCCTATATAGCTCTATGTCTGACCTTTCCATAAAGTCTTTGTCAGTTATCTCAACTTAAGCCTCTTTATAGCATGTTTTCTGTATATCTTCTCTAAAATTCAAAATTATGTGCACTGTGTAATAAAATATCCCTTATCACAGTCTTTTATTTGAGTTCACCATTGTTTACAGTTTCAGCGTGCAAAGATTTTTTTTAAATATTTGTTCAAGATTTAGATATCAACCACAAAAGGTACAAAGTAAGTGGGGTATAGGTTAAAGACAGAGTGATTCATGATAAAATATTGATGACTTGTTATGAAGACTATTAGTTATACAATTAATGTAACCCCTTTGCATATAATACACCTTTTTTTGCTCCTTGAGCCTGCAGAACACCACTTCATTTAGAAGATATCATCACCCAAAGTCTTCTTCAGAAAGCGACACTTCCACAATGCTGCCCGCCACGCCACATCCCCACTCCCTGCTCGGCAGCTCTCCTCTCCTCCTATAACGGGCACATCATGGCTGAGGTAGGTGACGTTAGTGGCTGTGTAGTCAGGTCAGTGTAGTCAGGTCAGTGTATGCAATCCAGGTCAGGTCAGTGTAGTCAGGTCAGTGTGGTCAGGTCAGTGTAGTGTGGTCAGGTCAGTGTAGTGTGGTCAGGTCAGTGTAGTCAGGTCAGGTCAGTGTATGCAGGTCAGGTCAGTGTAGTGTGGTCAGGTCAGTGTAGTCAGGTCAGTGTATGCAATGCAGGTCAGGTCAGTGTATGCAATGCAGGTCAGGTCAGTGTAGTGTGGTCAGGTCAGTGTAGTCAGGTCAGTGTAGTCTGGTCAGGTCAGTGTAGTCAGGTCAGGTCAGTGTAGTCAGGTCAGGTCAGTGTATGCAGGTCAGGTCAGTGTAGTGTAGTCAGGTCAGTGTAGTCAGGTCAGTGTATGCAATGCAGGTCAGGTCAGTGTGGTCAGGTCAGTGTATGCAATGCAGGTCAGGTCAGTGTAGTCAGGTCAGTTCAGTGTGGTCAGGTCAGTGTAGTCAGGTCAGGTCAGTGTAGTCAGGTCAGTGTAGTCAGGTCAGGTCAGTGTAGTCAGGTCAGTGTAGTCAGGTCAGGTCAGTGTAGTCAGGTCAGTGTAGTCAGGTCAGTGTAGTCAGGTCAGGTCAGTGTAGTCAGGTCAGGTCAGTGTAGTCAGGTCAGGTCAGTGTAGTGTAGTCAGGTCAGGTCAGTGTGGTCAGGTCAGTGTATGCAATGCAGGTCAGGTCAGTGTGGTCAGGTCAGTGTGGTCAGGTCAGTGTAGTGTGGTCAGGTCAGTTTAGTGTGGTCAGGTCAGGTCAGTGTAGTCAGGTCAGGTCAGTGTAGTCAGGTCAGTGTATGCAGGTCAGGTCAGTGTAGTGTAGTCAGGTCAGGTCAGTGTAGTCAGGTCAGTGTATGCAATGCAGGTCAGGTCAGTGTGGTCAGGTCAGTGTATGCAATGCAGGTCAGGTCAGTGTAGTGTGGTCAGGTCAGTGTAGTGTGGTCAGGTCAGTGTAGTCAGGTCAGTGTAGTGTAGTCAGGTCAGTGTAGTGTAGTCAGGTCAGTGTAGTGTATGCAGGTCAGGTCAGTGTAGTCAGGTCAGTGTATGCAATGCAGGTCAGTGTAGTCAGGTTAGGTCAGTGTGGTCAGGTCAGTGTAGTGTATGCAGGTCAGTGTAGTGTATGCAGGTCAGGTCAGTGTATGCAATGCAGGTCAGTGTAGTCAGGTCAGTGTATGCAATGCAGGTCAGGTCAGTGTGGTCAGGTCAGTTATTGTGTATGCAGGTCAGGTCAGTGTATGCAATGCAGGTCAGGTCAGTGTAGTGTATGCAGGTCAGTGTACGCAAGTCAGGTCAGTGTAGTCAGGACAGGTCAGTGTTAGTGTATGCAGGTTATGTCAGTGTGTACTGACACATACACACTCACGTAGGTCTGGGTATGTGTCAGGTAGGTCACCCTGCGCCACTCCACCGGCCGTGCCCGTACCCCCCGGTGCCGGCTTGGCTTGGCTTCGGGCTGAAGCCCCTGGTCTTTTTGGCACCTAGCAACGCCCCTGCTCTGCAGTGAAGAGATGATGTGCTGTAACCTCTAGCAACCAATCAGCGAGCAGTATTACTGTACAGTAATCTCTAGAAACCAATCAACAAAAAGAAATCATGTGCTGTAACCTCTAGCAACTAATTAGTGAGCCGTAATGTGTGCTATAACCTCTAGCAACCAGTCAGTGAGCGGTAATGATATGCTGTAACCTCTGGCAACCAATCGCAATCACTGCCTGATCTGATACAATAAACTGATTTTAAGTCTAGCTGATACTTATTGTATGTCTCAGAGCAGGTGGAGATCAAAATTGCATGGGGGGCCCCAAGAAAATGTTTGCCCAGGGTCCAATCAACATTAAAGACAGCCCTGCACTGTAGTGTCATAGAAGGGGGATGTGTCTAAAAGACAAATGCTCCCCTCTAGCCCCGCCCTCTTAACTACAAGGAAAAAACATGTGTTTCTAGGTATAAGATTTACGATTTAGGATTGTATCTGCTGCTGTTGAGAAGGTACTGTTATAATCAAGCTAAATCATATATTAGTACTTAAAAATCTCCATAAGCGATGCTTTAATTTTTTTTACAGATTACATGTTTTGAGTTACAGAGGAGGTCTAGTGCTAGAATTATTGCTCTCGTCTCTAACAATCATGGCGTAAGTAACCTGTGTGTATCTGACTCTGATACTAGCCAGTGCCTCACCTGCCACTGACCTCACTGCACGTCCCTGCAAGGGCCAAATGTCAGGAGACAATGGCTGGTTAAAAAAAAAAACAACAACCGACATTCGGCCTGTGTGTATATCCATCTGTCGGACAGAAGCCGAGTGTTCAGCCGGCTTCTGTTGGATGTGTGCATGGCCGCCATCAGGGGGTACAGGCAGTACACATGTACGGGGCCCGGAGATCCCCAGGGGCCCGGATGGCAACCCCCCTTTTTTTTTTTGTAAGGGGTCCGGATGTCCCCAGGGGCCCGGAGGTCACCAGGGTCCTGGATAGCAACCCCCCTTTTTTTTTATAAAAAAATTTAATTTATTGTATATATTTTTTTATTTCTTTTTTTTTCTTTTTTCTCTATATATATATATATATATATATATATATATATATATATATATATTTGTTTTATTATTTTTTATTAAAGGGCCCAGAGGTCCCCAGGGGCCCAGAGGTCCACAGGGTCCCATGTGGCAACCCCTCTTTTTTTATTTATATATATATATATATATATATATATATATATATATATATATATATATATATATATATTATAAAAGGGCCCAGAGGTCCCCAGGGCCCCAGATGGCAACCCCTCTTTTTTTTATAAAAAAAATTACACTTTTTTTATATATATATATTTTTTTTTATATATATATATATATATATATATATATATATATATATATATATATATTATTATTATTATTATTATTAAAGGCCCAGAGGTCCCCAGGGCCCTGGATGGTAACCCCCCTTTTTAATTTATTTTTGATACATTTTTATTTTTTTTATATATTTTTTATTTATTTTTTATTAAAGGCCCAGAGGTTTCTTTGTTTTCTTTTTATTAAAGGGCCCAGAGGTCCCCAGGGGCCTGGAGGCCCCCAGGGTCCCGTATGGCAACCCCCTTTTTTATTTTTTTTTTATATTTTTTCATATATATATATATATATATATATACATTAATTATTTTATTAAGGGCCCAGAGGTCCCCAGGGCCCCGGATGGCAACCCCCCTTTTTTTTATAAATAAATTATTTTTTTATATATATATATATTTTTTTTTTATTAAAGGGCCCAGATTTCCCAGGGCCCGGGATGGATACCATCCCTTTTTTATATATTTTATATTTTTTTAATTAGCACCCCCCCCCGCTTCTCAATTCGCGGCAGCCCCCCCGCTTCTTAATTTTAGGCAGAACCCCCCCCAGTTTTCTGCTCCAGGGGGCCAATGCCTGAAGCTGTGTAAGGGGCCCCATAATTCCTGATGGCGGCCCTGGATGTGCATGCTGGAAAATCAGCAGCCGACGACTCCCGATCAGCGCTCTCAGCCAATGGCAGAGATCACTGTTCGGAGTGTTCTGGCGGGGGGGGGGGGCTGTCAGAACACAACAGCTCAGCGCGGGAGATCGCTGAACTATCCTCGCCTCGCACGGTTAGTACAGCGGCTCTCTAGTGTGTACCCGACTTAAGTATGCAATAAAGATCATAGCTGGAGTCCAACTTTAACATTTACCTGATATTGCAATATTCTTCCTGATCCAGTATTTATCTCATGTCTATGGGTAGCCCTGAGTTTTATGGATGGCAATTGTCTGGTCCTTGGCCCCTGATAAGCCAATACCAGCCTTCTGTTCTATTTTTAAGCCCTCCTCTCTCTACTGTAGGTTAAAAGAGAACACTTGTAAGACAGCTTGTCCTGAGTGTAGTTGCAACATAATGCCATGTACACCAGGTGGCACTACAAACGGGTGTATTAAATATTGATGTTTATAGTTGTTGCTTAGAGGTGTTCCTGGATTTCTGCCAGTTCTGCTGTATACAATTTGGATGCAGCAAGCATATCTCCTGTGTCCTGCCATCGGGTTCAAAGGAAATAAAATAGCATAAAAGCACATTACATGGTGCCAGGAGCTGGAGATCTTTACTGCTCAATGGACTATAATCCTTTAAGTGTAACTAAAGGCAAAACGCTTTTTATAGTTTTGGATAGAGTGGAGAGGTATTAGAACACCTGTCAGCTGTTATTGCGATCTGTGCCCCTGTTATGGAGATTCATACCCTCTATTTGTCCTGTTTACCATTATCATCGAAAAGCAAGTAAAAGAAAATCCAAAATTTTGGGTAGCATCAGAATACTAATAGAGGGAAAATCTTCCAATAAGAACGCTAGTTCTGTGACCCTGGTGACACACTGGGATCCCCTCACTTTGGAGGATTTACCTCTCTCTTCCAGTTTTGGCTATGGGGCAGAAAGTGAAGAGAAATCTCCCAATTGGGACACAGATGGCAAAAATAAATAACCTGGCGGAGGTTATAACCCTCACTTTTCCTATCCACAATGAAAAATAAAGTTTTTCCTTTAGTTACAGAGGGTTGTTGGTATGTATGTTATTGTGAAATATACAGCTACCCAGCATTGTAACCTTTTAGATACATTTAAAAGGTTTGAACAATATGATTTTCTAATCATCAAAGGTCTTTTTACAGAAAAAAAAGGAGAATGAAAATAGTTTTTCGTATTATTGCTTGATACTAAATGCAAGGTCCCTTATGACACAACTTTTATGGCAGAAGACAAAGGGGCAAATTCAAAAAAGCTTTTTTAACACTTTTCTGGCATTGTTGCCATATTGGAAATTTCTGCGCCAAATTCATAGAAGCCATGCAACACTTTTCATGCTATTACTGACAAATGCTGCAAATTTTGGTAGTTCTTATGTGTGATGCATTTGCATTCTGGTACTATGCTGTAAAAAATGTATTAAGAAACATGTCATATCAGTGATAAGAATATTGGAGAGAAATAAGACCTCTTCCATGTTGGATTTTTGTGTCACAGATAAAATGATGTATATTGGATAATTCTGCAAAAGATTCATTTACACCTTAGGCCCCATTCACATTTGGCATTTTGCAATCTCAGGCAGAATCGCTGTGATTCTGCCCGTGATCTCAAATTGCACTACAATTGCGAAACATATGTTAAGGTGCCATTCATTTTCAATGGCATCTAAACTGCAGTGCGAAGCAGGAGCTTCCTTTGGGTGACAAGCTTCATGTGTCGCGGTTTGCCACACCTATTTGAAATAAATGGCACCCAAACATGCATTTTGAAATTGCAGTGCGAGTTGAGATCGCGACCAGAATCAAAGCGATTCTGCCCGAGATCCTGAAACACCAAATGTGAATGGAGCCTTACCAACTGTTACATGAATCTGTCATTTGTTGCACGGATAACAGAGGCAGATTTCTGTATACAGATTAAGTGTCCATATATCCTAATGTACTTATATAGTCCACCATTGTGAAATAACACAGTCTATGAGTCAATGGGTTCAGTGAGATAATGATCCAGGACCGATTCTACCTTCACCACACCTCGTGGAGCCGGCTCCCTTCACACCAAACACTCACCAGATCCCCATGTAATCAGGCTTTGGTTTAAATCCTTAAACCAGTCAGCTCCTATACGCAACTGAAAGATCTTTCCGATGTTGCCATTCTCCTCTGCTTCCACTTCCATCAACGTCTCCCATACTTGCCAACTGTCCCGTTTTTAAAGGGACAGTCCCGTTATTTGGGACCTAGTCCCGGCTAATTTAGCCTGCCGGGACTTGTCCCGGCTAGTGGGCAGTGCTCGAGTCCTGCAAGAACGCATCCGCATCCTGCAGGGACTGGCCTTTGGCTGCCTACACACACAGCCCCGTCCACCACACACTCTGCCAATCAGAGCTTAACTTACATCATGCTGCAGAGCCCTGTTCCCGATATCCAATGAGGGCACTGCTGACATCTCCCTCCTCAGCCACCACGTGTGCCTGGCTCTCAGTACTCTGTGGGTGTGCAGCGATTGCTTGGAGGAGCATCAGGATGCCGGGAGGAGGGGGAGACCCGAGATGACATGGGTGGAGTGCTTATTACTGGACACAGGTGAGCTGTGTCATTGCTGCTCATTAGTGGCTCTGTACTGTACAGCATTGTCTATGGGAGCTGTATACTGTGTCCAGACTGCAGTGTGGATATGGGATGGGCACTTCAAGTTACTGCTCTGTCATCTATTAGCTATGTAGGTATGAAGAGTTATGTACAACTTGGGGGCCCTCCACCACACTATTTACTTGCCACAGTGATGAAAAAAAAAATGCAAGCTCCAGATCATGTTAAGAGTTTTTTGCAGGGCTAAGGACTCCCTACTTACCTCCACAGTCTTTGACCATCTCCTGTATTATGGCCGCACAGTCTCTGATCATCTCCTGTATTATGACCATCTCCTGTATTATGGCCGCACAGTCTCTGATCATCTCCTGTATTATGGCTGCACAGTCTCTGACCATCTCCTGTATTATGGCCGCACAGTCTCTGACCATCTCCTGTATTATGGCCGCACAGTCTCTGACCATCTCCTGTATTATGACCGCACAGTCTCTGATCATCTCCTGTATTATGGCCGCACAGTCTCTGACCATCTCCTGTATTATGGCCGCACAGTCTCTGATCATCTCCTGTATTATGGCCGCACAGTCTCTGACCATCTCCTGTATTATGACCGCACAGTCTCTGACCATCTCCTGTATTATGACCGCACAGTCTCTGATCATCTCCTGTATCCTGGACGCACAGTCTCTGATCATCTCCTGTATCCTGGACGCACAGTCTCTGACCATCTCCTGTATGCTGGACACACAGTCTCTGACCATCTCCTGGTCGCACAGTCTCTCTCTTTTTTTATATACACTATTAGTTTTAGAAATTCCCGAGGGAACCATTATCACACATTGTGGTGTTTTTTTTTGTGTAATGCATGTAAATTTTGGAGCTGTCCTCGTGAACTGGCACTTTACAATAAATGTTGCACTTTATTTGTTTTATTTATATATTTTATTTTTGAGGTGGGGGGGTGGTCTTAGGTGAGTTCCCACACTTTTTTCCCCAGGACTTGACCCCTGCTAGTGGGCAAGGCAGGTGCGGCTTCAGGGCCTCTCCAAATATTACCATGATGGGCGCTTGTCGGGTCCTCTGAGCTCAGCACAGTTCTCGGAATAACGCAGGACGCAGCGGGAGTCTGAGCGAGACCTGCGGGCGGCAGCCATGACTGAGCGGAACACCCGGGGGCCGGGCGTGGTGACTGCACTAGGAGCGGCGACAACACACTGGAGACAGATCACCGGAACCAGCGAGAGGGCAAGCTGACGCAAGAGAGATAAGATCACCGGAACAAGCGAGATCAACTGGTGGCTAGAGGGGGAGGGCTGCGGAACAAGAGAGAGGGAAACGTCTGCTAGAGCGGTGGCTCAGTGCATGGAGAGGCGGGGCCGAGTTGTAGTCAGCCTCCCCTGTCACCTCAGCGTACTCCAGGACTGCTCCAAGAGGGAACGTAAGACCGGGGGAGGAATAAGGACGCACCAGAACCAGCGAGAGCGGGGAGGAGCGTCTCCTCTCCACCACAGAGAGGAGGGGCTAAGCGAACTCTGCTGCCTTAGGAGACTTGGTGAGTGCTGCACTTTACACAGCATTATGTGTGAGCCTCTGTGATTTACTATTGTGTTAGTAAACAAGGTGGTGTGTAAGGGTTCTAGTCCAATGTATCGTGTCTGATAATAAAATGATAAGTAGGCAAAGATTATGCGGAGTGGGTGGAGCTTCGGGGAAGTGAGTGTGGTAATTAATTAATTAATAGCTGTGCTGCAAAGTGTCCCTGGAAAATTTTTTCAAATGTTGGCAACTATGGTCTCCTCTCTACTTCCTCTGGACTCACCTCTCACCCGGAACTTTCTGTCTGTAGCTGACATCACATTCTAGACAGGAAGTGATTTTAGAGAGACTCAATATATATTTTATGAATTATCTATAAAGGCATTCACATCAACATCTACATTTAGACCACATGGGATGAAGGACCTGACTTTGTAAATCAATTTTATCTCCAATTTGGAGATTTTCTTATTTAATAAACTTCCTCTCTAATGTGGAGTGTATTTGTCGATGCCCAAAAAAATCGTATTAGAGGGATCTCTATTGTGTGTAGTTGCATAATGTCTGAAGACTGAATAGTTCTTAAAGCCCTTCCAAATGTTGCCTTTGTGCTTATTCAGCTGAACTTGCAAGGCCCGCTTTTTGATCCCTACATACTGGAGGTCACATGAGCACTGAATCATATAGCCAACGCCAGTAGTAGGGCTTGTAATAAATGGTTTAATATACAAAGTCTGAGAAGTACTGGTCAAAAAACAAAAGTATCTGTCCTCCTTTTTCTGCACCCAATAATAGCGCACAGTTGATATCTCCTACACTGGTAATAACCAGTGAGGTTCTGAAGAAAGGAGACTTCTCTGGTGGATTGAAAACATTTGGGGCAATCCTATCTCTAAGAGAGGGAACTCCCAAATAGACTACCTGAGGTCTAACAGGCAAAGCAGGTCCAAGGACCTTATCATTGAGTAGTATATGTCAGTGTTTGCGGATCAAATGCTTGACCGATTTGTGCTGCATAGAATATGAAGTAATGAATGGCAGAGAAGGTCAGTTGCTGGTATAATTAGCTGATGTTGACTTTTCCACCAACAGTGAACTTCTTTCTCCTGGCAGAAGAGGCTAAGCTATTAAGTAGCTCAAATGAATATCCTTTTTCAACAAATCTCTTAGTCAAGATCTCCACCTATGCTTTATATTCTTCTATTTCAGTGCAATTACGTCTTAGCCGCATATACTGACTTTTGGGAGCTGACTCCAGCCATGAAAATGATGGCAGCTATCTTGGGGAATGAAGGAATTTCTATCTGTGGATTTGAAAAAGGTGGAGGTGACAAAAATTCCCCCTTGATTGAGATCTTCAAATCAAGAAAATGGATCTCTTCCAAGCTAGCTTCATAGTTCAGTACAATGCCCCTATCGTTGTTGTTCTGGGATTCCATAAAGGTATGCAGGCTATCTTGGCTACCATCCCATCATATTGCAAAAACCCACGAGGCAAGCATGTAGAGATGCGTAGGATATTGATATTGAATCCAGTGTTTATCTAAATGACATTTCAATTGAAATGGTTCGCTAGTAAGCCAACATGCTTTTCGTTATGCATTCAAGAAGAATCAATATGGTCAAACTTGTGATAAAATAGCAGAAGAGAAGAATGCAAAGCAAATCAAATTCAGGTGCAGAAGTGAATGTGGTTATTTTCAATGTATTTCAAAAACAGCATTTATAAAGCCATTCATTTCCACTATACAAAAACTTTTGGCATATTGTAAAGTGCATATAGATGTGAAGGCTTTTTGATGTGTACCTGCTATGGCAATAAACAGGAGTTGACATTTTGATTTGTAAGCACAATGCTGGGACCCATCTACTCTTTAAGCAACACTACAATATCCCTATTCTCCAAAAAAAAAAAAACAATTTATAAATGTACTACTTAATGGCCCTGTAATGTTTTTTTCATGAAATTGTTTATTACAGCGTTTTTCTGCCTCCTAGTAATGCAAATCCCATAGTCCTTATCAGGAGCAAGCAAGATAGGGTGGCTACTCTTCTTCAAAAGAAATTTGGACATTTGGCAAAGGCTGATGGTAACTTGTGAGGTAAAAATGCATACTTTTTATTTTTTTCAACCAGAGTTTTGTGTCACTTTAAAACTTAGAAAATACAGTCATCCAACATCCAAAGTGCTGGCACAAGAATTGTTTTTATGAAGTACTAAAATTTTCGACAGAATCCAAAAGAATTACACAGTTTGCACCACAGAACACACTCTTCTCAGTATCACTAAAATAATGACTTACAAGTGAGCTTGATAGGATGGAAAAAATGAGGTGTAATTGTCAAAGCTGACGAGCCCACATAAATTCAATGGGCATAGCTAAAAATCCTGGCACAGATGAACTATGGATTGCTAGGGCCTCGGATACCTAAAGGTAGTTGTAAATCAGGAGCACTGTCAAACATGCAAAATACCTTGGTTTCTCGGATGCCTACTCAGAATATTGTCATACAAATTTACCAGAGGCAGTACTAATGGAGCACTACATGTGTCAACTAATATATATCTGCTTTACCTCACAATTTGTGCAGCATTGAAATGAATGGCTTTTGTCCATACCTGTTTGCAATTTTTTTTTATAAAACCATATCTTTTTTTCAGGTAGTGTTGAATCCTCAGTCAGGTTTTCATTGTTGTCTGTGCCTCCGCAGTGGAGATTCACCCTTTCTACTTGTCCTCAGATCAAGAAATTGACCAGAAATCCTAAAATTAGAGTTGTTACAGGAACAGAAGAGGAGTTGAAGGAACCAATGGGCACACCTGCTCTTGTAACCAGTGCTTTAAGTGGGCCAAAAGAGGTGCCGGTACTCTATTAGGCGCCGGTGCCCCCCCCCCCCCCAATACTGAACATGAAAATACCCTTAGAAAGTACCCTGAAAAAGAGCTACTGTAGAAAGAGCTACTGAACATAAATGCTAAATTCATGTTAGTGCTTTTTACAGGGAAAGGGGCGACAATGGGCACAATGGCATCATGGGGCACAGTGGTGACAAAGGGCACAGAGGTGACAATTGGCACAGTGGCATCATGGGGCACAGTGGTGACAATGGGCACAATGGCATCATGGGGCACAGTGGTGACAATGGGCACAGTGGCATCATGGGGCACAGTGGTGACAATGGGCAAAGTGGCATCATGGGGCACAGTGGTGACAATTAAAGGGCACAGTGGTGACAATTGGCACAGTGGCAACAATTGAGGGGCACAGTGGCTGCATTTGATGGCATGGCACAGTGGTGACAATTGATGGAACAGTGGCTGCGTTTGATGGCATGGCACAGTGACTGCGTTTGATGGCATGGCACAGTGGTGACAATTGATGGCACAGTGGCTGCGTTTGATGGCACAGTAGCTGCGTTTGATGGCATGGCACAGTGGTGACAATTGATGGCACAGTTGCTGTTTGATGGCATGGCACAGTGGTGACAATTGATGGCACAGTGGCTGCATTTGGTGGCATGGCACAGTGGTTGCATGTGATGGGCACAGTGAGGCTTCAATTTTTTTTTTCTGCCCCCCCCCCCCCCAATTTTGAGCACCAGCCGCCACTTTTCCAGACATTTGTAATGTTTGTAGATCCTGGGACACACACACACGTGTGTGAAGGTAAAGTGTCTGCAGGGAAAAGTCAGGGAAGGGAGGGGGAGAGATAACAACCATCTGAGAGGAGCAGTGTGACAGGCAAAGATGAATGGATCTGTGTGAGGACGACAGGGAGCAGGACGGCCGGCCAGATAGTGGCTGAGGAAGGGAGGAAGATGCCAGGGAGAGAGAGAGAGCATTGCAGACACAGACACAGACGCTATGGCGGTAGTTCCTCCACTGATCATCATATTCCTGGCCTGGGGCTGCGTTCCGGTACGGGAAACCCACGTACTGTACTGGGCGCATGGAGAGGTGCTGGTACTCTCCAGAGCCATTTTTGGAAGTGGCGGTACTGAGTACCGCCGCGTTCCGGCCCAGTTAAAGCACTGCTTGTAACACTGTCTAACAGGGGATTTCTCTTGGCTTTTTAGAGATTTCTTCCAACTTCCTGTTTTGTCTCTGGGACACCAGGTAAGAAGGGTTAACTGAATAGTTATGGTGTTCATGTGCGGTGTGATTATCCTCCACTCTTGGCTTGGTATAGTTCTCTCTGCCCCCTGCTGCTTGGGATGAGGACATGTACATGCTAGACTGGACATTCCCCTTTCTGGGTCCTACCTCCTAAGGGCTGGGAATCGCCATTATGGACTTTGCATTAGACTGCAATACCAGATAAGTTTAGGAGTATCTAACTCCAGAGAGAGGACTATAGAGAATCGCAGCACCCCTCTCTTGTTTAATTCAGGCTGTAAAGTAGGCTGTAGTAGTCTGGGTGTAGACCTGTTTGGTACCAGTTTGTCTACACTTCAAAGGGGATGCCTTCATGCTGAAGTATTAGTTTAACATAAGTGTACTCTACTATAGTGCCCTCTAGCTAGTGTGCTAGTCATACATTGTTTATTTGTTAGTGTAGGTAAATTGGGTTGGCTGAGAACCAGGCCTGGGTTGAATCTGGGTTAGGATTTAATGACTCGGGGAGGCTGGATGACTCATCTGACAGCTCTTCTGGTGCCTCCCCCTGCTTTCTGGAACCTTGGAGAAGGTTCTAGATGTAGTGGGTGGAGGCTAGGAGGGGCTGCCAAGCATATTTATGAAAAAAGGGTCAGCTAAAACAGTCTGAAATAGAGCAGCTCACCTCATAAATAGGTATGAGTCATGTCAGCAGGGGTAGTTAGGTGGAAGATAAAGTGCTATGGAGGCTGTCGGGGGCCCTTGAGGGTGCCCACTAGTCTGGGGGGTGTGACCTCGGGCCTGGGGCTCGAGTGCTTGAAGATGCGATCTACAACACACAGAGGAAACTCTTGCTGGAGGCACGGAAACAAATGAGAGGACAGCAGGAGCAGGTCAGCACATCCGGAGATCTCCTGAGAGTCAGTCGGGGGGGGGGGGGGTCAGGGGCTGGTGAGTGTCAGTCTGGAGAACTGTGGAGAGAATGTCAGTCTGGAGGATTGTGGGGAGAAGTTAGCCTGGAAGGGAAGTGAAAGGAACAGCTGAACCCAGGTGGGTTAGCAGTGTCTAAAGAGGTGGTGTTGAGATCATCGATCACAGAGAGGAAGTGCTGGGAAAGTGTAAACTGTGTCACCCTGGGCCAGATCCACATCCATTTAGTTCCGTGCAGCGTATCAGAGATACGCTACGCCGCCGTACCTTACCTGGCACATTTTCGAATCCTCAGTAAGTTACGGCGGCGTAGTGTATTTCTGGTGGCGGATTTCATATTGGGCGGGCTGGGAGCGGGTTTCATTTAAATGAAGCGCGTCCCCGCGCCAAATGAAATGCGCATGCGTCGTCCAGAAATGACGTCGCAACGTTAACTTAGACGTGAGTTACGTCCATCCCTATTCACGGACGACTTACGCAAAAAAATAAATACAATTTCGACGCGGGAACGACGGCCATACTTAACATGGCAATTCTATCTATACGCCTCAAAATACCAGCTTTAACTATACGCCGGAAAAAGCTGACTACAGACGACATTAGAAAATGCGACGGCTGCGCGTACGTTCGTGGATTGTCATAAATCGCTAATTTGCATACCCGATGCAGAAAACGACGTGAACGCCACCCAGCGGAAGCCGAAGTATTGCATCTTAGATCCGAAGGCGTACGAAGACGTACACCTGTCGGATCTAACCCAGAAGCCGTCTTATCTTGTTTTAAGGATTCAAAACAACGATACGCAAAATTTGAAAGTACGCCGGCGTATCAGTAGATATGCCAGCGTACTTGCTCTGTGAATCTAGCCCCCTATCTTTAGGTATAGGGGCTGAGAGTACCTGCCTGTAATGGGCCTTTGCTATCAAATTGCAACAAGGTGACACAGCTGAGTTTCTGCAAGCAAGTGAGTGTTAGCCCTGGTTCACACTGGGTACGATTTGGAACGATTTGAGATGCGATTTGACATGTCAAATCGCATCTCAAATCGGCGGCAATTGTCGGCAATGGCACTGTCCTAATCAGTGCGACGCCGCATCTGCGATTTCAAAAAGTAGTTCCTGTACTACTTTTTGCGATTTCCGGCCACGATTTACATTAAATTGCGGCCGAAATCGCAGCAAAATCGCAGCCGCGAAATCGCCGCAGATTTTGAATTCGCAGCAGTGTGAACCTAGGCTTAGAGGAAGAAATGGAGCATAGGGCTGTATATAGGAAGAGTTGTCCCTGAAGTTGTTTTGAAGTCAAGTGGGCATCCTGTAATCTCTCATCCCTTTTCAAGTTTATATCCCTCAATAAAATTTAAAAAAACAAAGTAATGGACTGTTCTCTGACACTGAGTGCCTGTGGAAATTCGATGTGCCTGGCTGTGAAGGCTGGGGGATCCCAGTTAATTTGCGGCTCCTTAGGAGGTGCACTTCACCAGTTTGAAATTCATTGGAGTATCCCTACAAAAATAAAAAACACAAAAAAAAACACATGCACAGTCTGTTATCTGACAAGTGATTGGAAAATACTGTATGCTTGGCTGCAATGTGCCTATCAGGAAATTTAACCTGGGATTAAACAGCCAGATCAGTTCTGGTTCTGCGCTACACAGAGTTATGGAAGTGGGCCTCATTAGGCCATAGTACTGCAAATATTACTAAAGATAGGATGGAGTTGTAGCAAGCAGCCAGCTTGGGACAGGAGCGGTAGTATCAATGTGATAGTGTGTTCTGGTCATGGGGTGATCTGAAAGGTCTTAAAGCATCCCCTAGGTGACCAGGAAACTGTAATCAGTCCTCGGCTGCTACATAGGGCTAGACCCAGGAGCCGATCCCCTAGGTCTGAAAGCGCACCATACCTGCAGAATATAATAGAAGTCTATGGCTCAGTGCAGCTAATCCTCAGGAAAGCCGCAGGTGCACGGCACTGCACCTGCAGATCAGTGTGAAAGCAGTCTAATAACCAGTGACGGCCGCTCCATTAGGGGTGCATGGGCACGGCTCCCTAATCCATGCGCCCAGCCCCTAATGTACATGCAGAGCGCCGGACGCATGGATTTCAATGGGGGTTTAGCGCCTGAGGTTCTAATTGACTTAAAAGAAGGGTGGGCATGGGGAATTAATATTCGCTATTGTCTTCCTGCTTCTCCTCCAAGCCAATCAGTAAGCGGGTCTTAAGACTTGATTGGCCCAAAGGAGAAGTGGCCATACTGGCTGCCAAGAAGGAGACGCAGGGGGAAGCCACCAAGGATAAGGAGACGCAGGAGAAAGCCACCAAGAAAAAGATGCAGGGGGAAGCCGCCGAGGCTACCAGTGACCTAGATCACCTTTGACTGACCGACCGGTCAACCGAATGGGGGGTGGGGGTTGACAGTTTTTTTTGGTCGAAGGCCACATTAGAGTGCCCAGGGGCCACATGTTGTGCACCCCTACCCTATCATAAAGTACTACAATACCTACCTCTGATCACTGGGGGGTGCTTACACTCAGACAAAGTCAGCAAAAAACCTGTATGCAAGGCTAACTAATGCAAACTGTAATGTATAGTAGGTTAGCTATAGATAGTTGCTATAGTGAAAATATAGACAATGCTTCCAACTGACTAACTGAATATAAGCATATTACTGTACAAATTTTCGAGAATACTCAATCCTCCTTTTCAGGTACAGTGTCATGCCTGACAAAGAGGTGAGCATTCCACACATTACAATACACTACAAAATGTATTCATTCAATAAAAAGCATATTCTAATGTAAATAGAATAGCTGACTGAGCAGGCTCAAGTATTTGTTCTTTTTATTTTTTTAATTCCTGTGTGGCTGGTTTTCATGAAACTTTAGTGTTTCATTTTTTTACTGTAGCCTAAGAAGTATATTTTGTTTGAGACATAAAAGAATTTGTGACAAAATAAACAGGAACCTAAAATGTCATCCAGTATAGAAAGTGCATACGGAGGAATGCAACTTCAATAGCACATTCCCCCTTTTATTTAAACAGTGTACTTTTTTTTCTGTGTATCCAAGTACTACAAATAGTATCAGTGAAACAGAAAGAGAATGAAAACTTCCTTGTTTGCAATACAAGTATTTTTCATTTTCCAGCTTGTCAGGTTGGGAGTGACGTCATAGAAATTTGCAAATTCTGTACAGAATAGGTAAGAGGAGCACGGAACATTTGTATGGCAAATGTCTGACCTCAGAATTTGAACGCTTGTCCCTGGTGGAAATAGTTCTGTCTGGATGGACGCATATGTAAACTAGTGACACCTTGTCGTATTTTTGAAAGCAGCACCAAGAACAATATTTGATCAGTTAACATGAGCTTCGTACTAAAATGACCGAACTGAAATCTAAAGTAGTAAAACAATATAAAGCAGGAAGAACATTGTTTAAAAACAGAAGGAAATAATAGGGCACAATGTACAACCCAAACATACATAAAATGTGTAAAGCATGGGAAAACTCAATGTTGGAATTTGACTTTGGGTTCTATTTTAATTAGGAATTAAAAAAAAAATCAGAAATAAATTTGGATGCTGCCATTGCGAACCTCTGTCTAAAAGTACTATTTTCCTGGCTGCCTTCCACCTAAATAAGTTTATGGATCACTGACCCGTAACATGCATGCCAATTATAAAGTCAAAACCGATGAGCATGACAGAGAAGGTTAGACTAGGCAATTGATGAGCATGACAGTAAAGCAACTAGCATTTTCAGGAGAGGTCCACTAAGGACAGTGTACTGAGTGCAGAGGTCAGGTGTATGCAATGTGCAAAGACAAGGGGTTTAGGACTGTATAACATACAGAGTGGAAGGCTCAGGTGTATGTAATGTACTGAATACAGAGGTCAGGTGAGTGGAATGTACAAACAAGATGGGTCAGGATTGTATAACACACAGAGAAATGGGTCAGATGTATGTATTGTGCAAATAAAATGGGTCAGGATGGGGTAACACACAGAGTGCAAGGCTCAGGTGTATGTAATGTACTGAATGCAGAGGTCAGGTGAGTGGAATGTACAAACGAGATGGGTCAGGATTGTATAACACACAGAGAAATGGGTCAGATGTATGTATTGTGCAAAGAAAATGGATCAGGACTGGGTAACACACAAAGTGCAAGGCTCAGGTGTATGTAACACAGTATTCCCCATGATGTGATGAGCCATTTCAGGGTCCCAACAGGTAAAAGCCAACAGAGGAATCCATAGATCAAAGAAGAGGTGGTATCCTATACATAGGGGTCTTGATGTCAGCTTTTCAGGAGGAGAAGGGAAACTATAGCAATGATCAGGCAGGCAGGCCAACACACAAATACAAGCATCACACACCACACATACACCACACAAACAAACAACACTTACAACACACACACACTAACACATAACACGCCACACATAAATTACAAACATGCGTCACACATACATCAAAAATATAAATCACACACACAAACAAACATCACACAATTCCTCTCTGCAGGGAGAATTCAATAGGCGGACCCCACCCCAGTAAGGGCCTCTTATTCTCCTTGGATGCTTCCAGCAAGTTCCCTTGGGCCGATAATAGAAATCATGGATCTGGGGTCCCATATGATGCTGCTCACAGGCAGCCCCGATCTCTATTGGGTCAGCAGGGTGGCCTGGTACAGAAAGGCTGCCTGTAGGCTCCTATCTACAGCCGTGCTCCCACATTTTCATGGTTTAATGCTTGTTTTGTTTAGGGGTTGCATAATGCATATGAATACTTACCTTATTCCTCTGTTATACAGTGCATTTCTTTGCTCCTGAAATGCCTCGAAATTTGAGTGAGGAGGAAGCCAGCAGGACAGTGGATTAGGGTTAGTATCCCACCTAGATTAAGCAAACATTAGATCCCGAAAGGGAAGAGGCACCAACAAGTAATTTTTTTGTAAAGCTTAGAACTTAGTAGTTAGGTAATAGTTCAGGTTTTGCATCAATACTGCTGGGTAGAAATAGGCAGCTGTACTTTTTTGTGGTGAAAATCAGCCTACCACCAGACACGCACAGCACGTACTACCTTTTTACATGAAGCAGATAATAAGATTTTTTAACAAGTTACTTCAGTATGCAGTGACAGCGTGCAGTGTGTTGTAACACCATAAAATTGGCCAGAATTCAGCTTTTATCAGAAATCTGATTGGTTACCATACATCATTAAGGTTGCAGTACACTTTGCACTACTTTATTAAGTAGGCAAGTGGGTGTTGGGCCTGTAAAATCAGTACAACATTGTTGAAAACACTTCATTGTCACAAGACTTTATTACATCAGTGTTTTTTTGTTTGTTTTCTTTCTTTAATGAAATAAAAATTAATGTTAATGTTTGTCAAGGGAGCCACAACAGCAAAAAGAACACTACTCTACTGTATGAATAATTGATATTTGCTGTAACTAGTACTTACTGGGTGGCTCTGTAGTTGGTCTTTACACGCTAATCAGTGCTTGAACTTGTACTAGATTGGTTTCTACCATAGTCTACACTTTTTTTCAATGTTTTGTTTTTCATACTGACTCAGTTGTATTGTTAGGCCTCAAATATCAGTTTTATGCTTAATGTTTTTACATTTCAAAGACATTGAATAAAATGTATAGTGCAATAGTGCAAGATGTTGATTGGGCTGAATGAAGATAATCCCATGTCTATGTGCACCTGATGGATGCTTAAAGTGGAGCTTCAGTCCCCATAATCATTTTTTTATAAACAATCCCCCTGTGATTGTTGGTACTTATACATTAATATTTGGATATTGTCCTAACTGTCTTCATGACAGTGTTGTGCACAGTGGACACAGGAACATGAAGATCTCTGGATCTGATCTGATGGACTTGTAACCATGAGATTTTCCATGCTTTTCCACAATTTTTGTTCTCAAATCCTCAGACAGTTCTTTGCTGCTCTTTCTCTTTTCCGTGCCGTGTGTGGCACACAGAGACACACAACAGAAAGTCTGAGTCAATTTTTTAGCTTTTTAATTGTAACTAGTTGCCGGTGTGATTTTTATATTATCAGCACCTGTTAATTGTTACAGGTGAGTTTAATTAAAAATTACAGGAGCATCACAAACTGCAATTCATATATATCTTACAATTTTGAGAAGGTGCCACTAATTTTGTTCAGTGCATTTTTTGGGGTTTTGCCTGGAATGTGTCAGATTTGGCTTTTTGTTTCTCCACTTTTTTTTGTCATACCAATACAAACAAAATAAATAAACATGAGAATGCCTAAACATTTGTAATTGCAACAATTTTCTGGATGAAGTGGTGCAATATCTGACAGAAATACAGGGGTGCCAATATTTTTGGCCATGACGTATATACAGTACAGTATATATGTTTTGTGAGACAGGATTGTGAACAATGTATATGTGTCACCTTGGTTTCTCATTAGTTAGTCTTAGCTATGTGAGCTGATTTAAGCCTAGTACTCATGGGCCGAATGTCAGGCAAATTGGCCGGCTCAATAAAAAAACTGCAAACATTCGTCCCGTGTGGGATGGCATACAGGAGTTTATGGCAGCCATTATCACATGTCAGGCTTACCAACGAGATTGAGGCGGCGCAGCTGGATACTGGACTTATCAGACAAGGCCTGGACAAAATCTGGTCCCGAATCACGACAGCTGAACAGAGAATCAGCTACGTGGAGGATGAGGTTGGGAAAAATACTAAGGCTATCAGCACCATGCAGGCTAAAATGAGGGCCTTGGAATATCGCAGAAGATGCAGAATATCACAGAAGATGCAGAAAATCGCAACAAAAGAAACAACTTGCTCATCGTGGGCCTGGCAGAGGGCATAGAGGGTAAGGACCCTTGTGTGTTTGTGGAAGATCTACTGCAATCTCTGTTGCCCTCTGCCCAGCTCTCACCATACTTCACTGTGGATAGGGCGCATCAGCTCTCCAAGTTTAGGGACTGGTATTAGATCCTGAGGGCCTCCAAGGCTGCAGGGGAACTCAAATACCACAATGGCAGGCTGTTACTGTTCTTGGACTATACCATGGAAACCCAAAAGCTGTGTTGATTGTTCAATGGTCAAGGCTACCATGATGGCCAAAGGCATCAAGTACAGCATCCTGTTCCCAGCCAAGCTGTGTGTTGTGGATGGGGACAATGCAGGCCGCGACTCAACTGCAGCTTACACTATCACGAAACCCCTGCATAAAGATCCATGCCAGGTCCCAAGAGAGCACACTAGACCTCCATTCATCCCTCTTATAGTCTCTCCCAGTGGTCTGTTCTTTCCCATCAGCCAGTTGGTAGTTGTAGTTCCACATGATTCAGCCAGAGGGCGAATCCCATCCATACACACTACATATCCCAAGATGCTTTGCTCTGCCTTGTCTCTGAATAAAAAGGTAACAAGTCAGCACCACACAACACTAGGGAAAACAGCTCCCCCTGCAGCAACACCACAAGTGTCTCCTGATTGCAGGAACATGTACATATCCAGGAGTAAAATAAAAATAGCTCAAGAAAAGAGCATTATATTTTTCCTCTAACTAACAGTATATTTCTCTGCCTTTTGGCTAAGATCAAGTGTAGTATCTGTTCTTATCAGTTGCCAATAGGTGGTGCTAATCTGACTGTCCCCAGTACCCTGTGAGAGGGAGAACGGGATGGCAGTCGGCGGACGCTAAGCCTGTTGGCGTGGAGGTGAAAGCCTTCTGATCGGGACAGAGAGGCATGAGATCGAAGCCAGGAGGCCGGGTCCCTGGCCTTTGGCCTGGATTTGGTGGTATCTACCCCAGTCAGTTGTTCTGGAGAGAACCCTTGCTCCTCTTTTTTCCCGGGAGGAGCGGGTAGTATTTCCAGAATGTGATTAGGTGGGAGAGATAGGGGTTGTGGGTAGTAGCCTGCTTAGGTGGGCTCTCCCCGACCTCTTTTCCTACCTTCCTGGCTGGGAAGGGTGCTGCCGGTCCAGACGGGGGGCTAGGGACCGTTGAAAAGCCTGTGGAGATAGTGCCCCTGGAGTGGCAGTCCAGGGGTGCCATACATTGCACAAGTGTTGAGGGGCACTCATCGTGTGGCACCTTAGGTCACTGATCTCCACATACACCTTTTTGACACCTGCCTCTAGGGCCGAGCCTTTTGGCTAGGACCAGAGGAATTTTTGTTCCTGGCCGGAGGGCCGGCCATCGTATTGCACGGTGGCCACTTTCCACTCACCTTCCCACCTTCCTTTTCCCCCACTTTCTTTTTTATTTTACCACCTGTTTGTCTCGTTTTGTCACTTTTTCTGCTTGGTGCTTGCACTTTTAGTGTGGCGAGTAGGGTGCTGGTCCTCGGGCCTGCCTCTGAAAGTCTTGGGAGTTGGTGGACATGGCTTTCTGGCTTAGTTTGCCGGCTGTCATGGGGTCTCCCTTCGGGGGAGCCTCACCGAGGAGGGTTCTGTTTCGGCAGTCCCTCCGAGGATGTTGGGTCCTTGTGGCTTCGGCTGCTTGGACCAAGATGGGTCCATATGGCTTCGGCTGTATGGGCCACAGTTACTCTTTTCCCTGTCAGGAGCCTAACGCCCTGGGGGATCAGAGCTGGGTCCTTTTCGGAGGACCACTTGACGATGGCACCCGTCGCAGTTTCTTGTGTTTCACTCTTTATGTGTGTGCACATTTTTTCCTGCACAGGGTGGAGTTTTTGGGTTGTGTTTTGCACGCCACAGGCTTTTCAACAGAGAAAAAAAAAAAACTGTATATTTAGCTTTAAAAAGTGACAATTAATTTGGTATATTAGTGAGAAAGACAAGGCATTGTCTAAGAAGGGTGTCTGGATGTGAGCTCTTTGTTCCTGCAGGAAGTAATGTAGATGTGGGAACTATGTTTTCTTCATGTACTGTATATCTCTGCTAACAGAATCGGATGACAGTGAGGAAGTTAATAAAAGCTACAAATTCCTAAAGTGTAGTATGTGCTGACAGGTCCTTTAAACTTCATCTACAGACTCAACTGAACAGTGACAAGTCTTTTTCTTTTCTTTTTTAAAGGCAACCCAGCCTTCTTCTTTCTGCTCTACTAGCTTATTAATTATAATGTATGACTATATATATATATATATATATATATATATATATATATATATATATATATATATATATATATATATATATACACATATACACAGTATCTCACAAAAGTGAGTACACTCCTCACATATTTGTAAATATTTTATTCTATCTCTTCATGTGACAACACTGAAAAATATCACTTTTCTACAATGTAAAGTAGTGAGTATACAGCTTGTATAACAGTGTAAATTTGTCTGTCCGCCCAAAATAACTCAACGCACAGCCATTAATGGGGTTGTAAAGGTACAATTTTTTTTTCTCCTAAATAGCTTCCTTTACCGTAGTGCAGTCCTCCTTCACTTACCTCATCCTTCGATTTTGCTATTAAATGTCCTTATTTCTTCTGAGAAATCCTCACTTCCTGTTCTTCTGTCTGTGACTTCACACAGTAATGCAAGGCTTTCTCCCTGGTGCGGAGTGTCGTGTTCACCCCCTCCAGTGGACTACAGGAGAGTCAGGACGTTCTCTACGTTGCAGATAGAGAAAGGAGCTGTGTGGGCGTCCTGACTCTCCTGTAGTTCAAGGGAGGGGGGCGAGCACGAGACTCCACACCAGGGAGAAAGCCTTGCATTACTGTGTGGAGTTACAGACAGAAGAACAGAAAGCGAGGATTTCTCAGAAGAAATTTGGACATTTAAAAGCAAAATGGAAGGATGAGGTAAGTGAAGGAGGACTGCACTAAGGTACAGGAAGCTATTTAAGGAAAAAAAATTGTACCTTTACAACCCCTTTAATGTTTAAACTGCTGGCAACAAAAGTGAGTACACCCCTAAGTGAAAATGTCCAAATTGGGCCCAACTAGTCATTTTCCCACCACGGTGTTGTGTTACTCGTTAGTGTTACAAGGTCTTGGGTGCCAATGGGGAACAGGTGTGATACATTTGATGTTATTGCTCTCACTCTCCCATACTGGAAGTTCAACATGGCACCTTTTGGCAAAGAACTCTCTAAGGATCTGAAAAAAAAAAAATTCTACATAAAGATAGCCTAGGCTATAAGAAGATTGCCAAGACCCTGCAGCACAGTGGCCAAGACCATAAAGCGGTTTAACAGGACAGGTTCCACTCAGAACAGTCCTCGCCATGGTCGACCAAAGAGGTTGAGTGCACGTGCTCAGCATCATGTTCAGAGGTTGCCTATGGGAAATAGACGTATTAGTCCTGCCAGCATTGCTGCAGAGGTTGAAGGGTGGTGGGGTCAGCCTGTCAGTGCTCAGTCCATACGCTGCACACTGCATCAAATCGGTCTGCATGACTGTCGTCCCAGAAGAAAGCCTCTTCCTGCAGTCAGCATGCCAATTGCACGCTCCCTCAAAACTTGCGAAATTTGTGGCCTTTTATTGTGGCCAGCCTAAGGCACGTCTGTGCAATATTCATGCTGTCTAATCAGCATCTTGATATGCCACATCTGATTTAGACAGATTTGTGAACAATATTTGAGAGAAATGGGCCTTTTGTGTACATAGAAAAAGACGTAGATCTTTGAGTTCAGCTCATGATAAATAGGGGCAAACACAAAAGTGTTGAGTTTATAATTTTACTCAGTATATATATATATATATATATATATATATATATATATATATATATTTTTTTTTTTTTTTTTAATATAACCTTTAAAGTGATAAAGTCCTTCAAGAAGTCCACATGAATACTATCTGGTGATCTAGTAACATAGGTTGTTTTTTTAAGCACTTCCTGCTATAGGGTGAGAATGCTCTACCCATGTCTCCCAACTGTGCTCCTGCATTGCCACTCTGTCACATAGGCATTCAATGGCGACTACAAAAGGTAATTTCAAGTAACATTACACAGATATGAGTCTATTTTTTCGCCATCAGGAAACACTCTGAGAAATCCCATGCAGCCATTGCTGGCGTGAATTCATGTAGACAGAAAGGGGGAGATTTCCTAAAACTGGTGCACACAGAAGCTGTGCATAGTAAACAATCAGCTTCTAACTTCAGCTTGTTCAATTAAAGGGACACTAAAGGCAGAATAAAAAAAAAAATAACAAACATGTTATACTTACCTCCACTGTGCAGCTCGTTTTGCACAGAGTGCCCCCGAATCCGGTCTTCTGGGGTCCCTCGGCGGCTGTCTCGGCTCCTCCTCGCAAAAGCTTTCCACCTTCATGCGAGCGAGCGAGCATGGTGGAAAGCTTTTGCGGGCGCGCTCCTGTGATACAGCGGCGGGCATAGCCGCCGACTGTATCACTCGGCCCCGCCCCCGGCGCGCCGCGTCATTGGATGTGATTTACAGCAGCGCCAGCCAATGGCTGCGCTGCTATCAATCCGTCCAGCCTAGCCAATCGACGGCCAGGCTGGGAACCCGAAGAAGATCACAAGGATGCGCGCGGGAGGTTCGGGGGGGCCGGTACAGTCAGATGTTTTTTCACCTTAATGCATAGGATGCATTAAGGTGAAAAAACATTTACCTTTACAACCCCTTTAAGCTTTGGCAATACAACCTAGCAGCTGATTGGTTACTATGCACAGCTTCTCCTGAGTCTGTGTGTAAATCTCCCCCATAGTGTCTGTAAAGAGACTGCAGGAGATCAGTATAGCTATTATGCATAATAGTCAGTGTTGCCAACCGTCAGTATTTTTACTGGCAGCCAGTAAAAAATAGGCACTTTTCTCCTGCCAGTAAATGCCAGTGGCAAGAAAAGGGTGTCAGTAAAAAATATGGCTGTAATACACGGCTCCGGTCCTGAGCTGGTCGAGACAGTCTGAGTGCCTGCTACAGTGTGTTTGGGCAGAGCCGGCTGGGGGTGGGTCTGGCAGAGGCGGTGCCTGAGCATGTAGTGTGATGTCATGGTGCAAGGGGGCCAGGCGGATCAGCAGAAGTCTCATCTGCGGTCTGTTTGACAGGAGCAAGGCAAGCTGTTTAGACTGAAGTGGACTGCAGAGACCACCTGGCATGGAGAAAGACTGTCACTGTGATTTAGGAAGGGATGTTTTGTGTGGGTGAGGTGTGTGTGCCTGCCCATCCTAATTTCTTCCCCTCCTGAGTCCTGTCCCTGAGCTACTTACGATATCGACAAAACAAAAGAAATTCTTTTTTTTTTGCCTTAGTATCTACCTTAACTTTTGGAAATGCCAGTAAAAACTTGGCTGTGCCAGTAAATTTGGGGTGTTGTGTCAGTAAATTTCAATCTGGTCAGTTGGCAACACTGATAATAGGATGGAAAAAAGTGTTTTATTTTTTTCTAGAATGCTCATTATTTCTGATACACGGTGCAAATTATTCCATTAGGGTTTACATGTACTTACACAATGTAACTCTTCAATGGGCAATTATTTGAAGGGAAAATATTGACTTGCAGTAATTCATTAAAAGTCATTTTGAGGCGACTACCACATTTATATTTGCTTGCTTTCCATATTGTTGGTATTGTAAAAAGCTTTCCATATAAAATGTGTACAATATTTGTAGGGTCTCCTGTGCCTTTACCAAAACAACATGGGCCAGATTCTCAAAGGACTTATGACGGCGTATCTCCATGTACGCCGTCGTAAGTCCGCCGTCGTATCTATGTGACTGATTCATAGAATCAGATACGCTTGAATTTGGCCAAGATACGAGCGGCGTAAGTCTCCTACGCCGTCGTATCTTGGGGTGCATATTTACGCTGGGCGCTAGGGGCGCTTTCGTATATTTCCGCGTTGAATATGCAAATGAGCTAGATACACCGATTCACGAACGTACTTGCGCCCGGCGTATTAAAATACGCTGTTTACGTAAGGCGTACGACCGGCGTAACTTTACCCCTCATAAAGCAGGGGTAAGTCATGTTAAGGTATGGACGTCGGAAACGTCGGAACAGCGACGTATTTTACATTGTTTGCGTAAGTTGTACGTGAATGGGGATGGGCGTAGGTTACGTTCACGTTGACTAAGCATTGAGCCGGCGTAATTTACGGAGAAAACTTAGGGCGCAAGTTCTTTGTGAATACGGTACTCGCCTCTCTAAGTTACGGCGGCGTAGCGTATATGAGATGCGCTACGCCCGCCTAAACTTACACCATTCTCTCTGAATCTGGCCCTATAAGCACAAACCTAAAGAACCATTTGTATCCTTCTAACCATTTAGGCAGTCTTACTTACTACATAGTTGTTGGTAGATCTGAACGAGGTTGTACAGTTAGAATATACTGTATAGTCACCTTTAAATGTTGAGATTTGTAGGTTCCCCACCAGACATTACAATATCTCTTTATTGTTGCCTAACAACTGTTGAGATTTAGGGAGTGCATTATTTATAATGAGTGAACTGACCTGAGTTTTCACATTAGGTAGCTAGGCACAACTGTTGTGTAGCACTGCAAAGCAGGAAGTAGTCCTCCTCTGGGTTGAATGATACCTATTGTAATTCAATCTACTCCTGTAACTCTAGAGAAGCATGAACACATAAACCCTAGTGTGTTCATGATTCAGGGCATCATCTGACAAGACAGAAGACAGATGGAAAAAAGTTAAGTATACATTTTTTATTGAATCGTACACAATAAAGAAAAACAATGCTTTAATTTTACTAAAGTGCTGAAAAAGTGGATCTAGTATCCGATATACTTTTCTGTGTTAAAGTGATAATATAGGTTATTTTTTTTTTCATTTACAGAATATCACAAAAGTGAGTACACTCCTCAAATTGTTGTATATATTTTATTATACCTTTTGATGTGACAACACAACACTGAAGAAATGACACTTTGCTTCAATGTAGTAGTGAGTGTACAGCTTGTATAACAGTGTCAATTTGCTGTCCCCTCAAAATAACTCAACACACAGCCATTAATGTCTAAACCGCTGGCAACAAAAATGAGTACACCCCTAAGTAAAAATTTCCAAATTGGGCCCAATTAGACATATTCCCTCCCCAGTGTCTTGTAACTCTTTCGTTTTACAAGGTCTCAGGTGTGAATGGGGAGGAGGTGTGTTAAATTTGGTGTTATCGCTCTGACTCTCCCATACTGGTCATTGGAAGTTCAACATGGCACCTCATGGCAAATAACTCTCTCAGTATCTGAAAAAAAAAATTGTTCTCTACATAAAGATAACCTAGGCTATAAGAAGATTGCCAAGACCCTAAAACTGAGCTGCAGCACGGTGGCCAAGACCATACAGCGGTTTAACATGACAGTTCTACTCGGAACAGGCCTCGCCATGGTCGACCAAAGAGGTTGAGTGCACGTGCTTAGGGTCATATCCAGAGGTTGTCTTTGGGGGAAATAGACGTATTAGTGCTGCCAGCATTGCTGCAGAGGTTGAAGGGGTGGGTCAGCCTGTCAGTGCTCAGACCATACGCCACACACTGCATCAAATTGGTCTTCATGGCTGTCATCACAGAAGGAAGTCTCTTCTAAAGATGATGCACATGAAAGCCTGCAAACAGTTTGCTGAAAACAAGCAGACTAAGGATGTGGATTACTGGAACCATGTCCTGTGGTCTGATGAGACCAAGATAAACTTATTTGGTTCAGATGGTGTCAAGCGTGTGTGGCGGCAACCAGGTAAGGAGTACAAAGACAAGTGTGTCTTGCCTACAGTCAAGCATGGTGGTGGGAGTGTCATGGTCTGGGGCTGCATGAGTGCTGCCAGGACTGGGGAGCTACAGTTCATTGAGGGAACCATGAATATCAACATGTACTGTGACATACTGAAGCAGAGCATGATCCCATCCCTTCGGAACATGATAACGACCCCAAACACACCTCAAAGCCTTGCTAAAGAAGATGAGGGTAAAGGTGATGGACTGGCCATGCATGTCTCCAGACCTAAACCCTATTGAGCATCTGTGGGGCATCCTCAAATGGAAGATGGATGAGCACAAGGTCTCTAACATCCACCAGCTCTGTGATGTCATCATGGGGGAGTGCCAGAGGACTCCAGTGGCAACCTGTGAAGCTCTGGTGAACTCCATGCCCAAGAGAGTTAAGGCAGTGCTGGAAAATAATGGTGGCCACATAAGATATTGACACTTTGGGCCCAATGTGGACATTTTCACTTAAGGGTGTATCAGCGGTTTAACATTAATGGCTTTGTAGGAATAATATATCGCTCCAGATGGTAATCTCAACACTAACCTCCCCTGGATGAAGGGTGCTGCCTCTGCATGCAATGGTCATGTAGATCAGATAGCTGCACTCCAATGCAATTACTAAGCACCAGTGAGGCTTTTCTTGTACTGTATGGACTGTCTTTTATACCAATAAAGGTATATCTGGATTTTCTTCACTACATTAATGGCTGTGTGTTGAGTTATTTTGAGGGGACAGCAAATTTACACTGATTTACAAGCTGTACAATCACTACTTTACATTGTAACAAAGTGTAATTTCTTCAGTGTTGTCACATGAAAAGATATAATAAAATATTTACAAAAATGTGAGGAGTGTACTCACTTCTGTGAGATACTGTATAAAAATGACAAACATATTATACTTACCTGCTCTGAGCAGCTCCGATTCTCTTCTTTTTGGGTCCCCCCATCGGCGCTCCTGGCTCCTCCCCCTTCACCTGTGCCCCCCAATAACAAGCCACTTGCTATGGGAGCACTGGTGCATGCTCGTTCCCGATCCCCATTCTTTGTGTTCATAAGACACATAGAGCCGTGGCTCGGCCACGCCCCCTGCTCTCTATTTATTGTCTCACTGATTGTGATTGACAGCAGTGGGAGCCAATGGCTCCCAATCAATGAGGAGAGAGGTCATTTGGGTCATTGTCACTGGGTATAATAGGGCACCTATTAGCCTGCTTTCACACAGGTGCAGGTGCAGCCATTAGATTTCTAATATATCTTGCGGGTTTGGTGCGCTTTCTGACAGAGCACCAAACTCTTAAATGCAAAAAGATTTAGAGCCTTTTCCCTGGGAGGATGGGAGATTTGGATGTCTGGTGAGATCAGACTGTACTAGAGACTCCAACCACTTGTAAAGAAGGGATAACTCAGCGGGACTGAAAAAAAGATCATCAGCAACTTCTATCCCTGCCTAAATTAAACTGGACTTTTACTGAATCAGAGCATGTGTCTGGAGATCCAGAAGAGGACACCCTGGGAATGGTAAGAGACTAACTAATGTGCTTTTTTCATGGGCCCCAACTTTTCCGGCTAATATTCTTTTCATCATTTACTGGCCAGTGTGACAAAATGGGGAATGTTATAGCAAGTTAGGATTGTCTTTATATATTCTTGCTAGTTAAAAGCAGTTACTTCTGTTAACAAGTGTAATTCAAAATACTGCAGGTGTTTAACCATATCTCTCAGAATAAGGTTATTGCCTTATTGATTGTTTGCATGAGTGCGCTTGTTAATCCTCTCTTCTTCTAGGCTATGCTTGGCCTAATAAATTCTTTAAAATACCTCAAGGTGTGTCACTAAGTGAATCACACAACAATCAATCAGGGTACATGGGGAACATGAGGGCACACTCAGGGTACATGGGGCACATCAGGGTACATGGAGAACATGAGGGCACAATCAGGGTACATGGGGCACATGAGGGCACAATCAGGGTACATGGGGCACATCAGGGCACATGAGGGGTACATGGGGCACATCAGGGTACATGGGGAATATGAGGGCACACTCAGGGTACATGGGGCACATCAGGGTACATGGGGAACATGATGTCACAATCAGGGTACATGGGGCACATGACGTCACAATCAGGGTACATGGGGCACAAGAGGGCACAATCAGGGTACATGGGGCACATGAGGGCACATCAGAGCACATGGGGCACAATCGGGGCACATGGGCCACATCAGGGTACATGGGGCACATCGGGGTACATGGGGCACATCAGGGTACATGAAGCACAATCAGGGCACGTCAGGGTACATGGGGCACATGAGGGCACAATCAGGGTACATGGGGCACATCAGGGTACATGGGGAACATGAGGGCACACTCAGGGTACATGGGGCACATGACGTCACAATCAGAGTACATGGGGCACATGAGGGCACAATCAGGGTACATGGGGCACATAAGGGGTACGTGGGGCACATGAGGGGTACATGAGGGAACAATCAGGGTACATGGGGCACAGGTCAGCGTTTACTTGTTGTGGTTTTCTTTACATGCAGAGTAAAGCAGGAAGCGTCTGTCATAAGTTCACTTGTCTGTCATGTCACGCTGCGGCTGCTCCCCCCCCCCCCCCCCCCCCCGCGCGGCCCCCCCTCTCTTCTCATCCATCCCAGGTGATATCACAAGCAAATAGGGATGGACGAGAAGAGAGGGGGGGGGCCGCTGGGGGGCGGGGAGCAGCCGCAGCGTGACATGACAGACAAGTGAACTTATTACAGACGCTTCCTGCGCTACTCTGCATGTGAAGAAAATCTACTCCCCCCACTTCCGCGGCACCCCCCGCCCTGCCTGTGGGCCATTTATAACCGGTCCGCGGGCCGCAAATGGCCCGCGGGCCGGTACATTGAGACCCCTGCTTTAAGCTAATGCATTGTTGGTTCACTTAGTTTTTTTCTTTCGATTTTCCTTCTGAATGTTCTTTTTCTTTGTCTGAATTTCTCACTTCCTGTTTCTCCTCAGTAAGCTTGCCCCCAACATCTGGTTGGGGGTTAGTCAGCCAGAACAGCTTACTGAGGAGGAACAGTAAGTGAGAAATTCAGACAAAGAAAACAAAGAAAAAAAAATTTTAGAGGGGAAATCGAAGGAAAAGGTAAGTGAACCAACAATGCACTAGCTTAAACGAACCTATCTAGAAGAATTACGAGAGAAATACGGAACATCCCAGTGGGATGGCAACATTTTATTGAATCCCTTCCAAAACCCTTACGAAGTGCTGAAAGATTAAATCCCTGGGAGAGACTGATAGACCAAGGAGGGGTGAGCAGAAATGGGATGATCTCTAAAATATATAGGTTGTTGATAGCTTCTAATGAAGATGGGTTAATACACCCTCTGGAAAAATGGGAGATAGAACTAAACCAAAAAGTCCCAGAGAGGTTGAAGAAGAGGGATATGGACTATGTACAATCCACCTCAAAGGATACAAAAGTGAAAGAAATGAACTATAAATTATTGACCAAATGGTACCCACTAAAATGCATAAAATAAATCATGATACATCACCCCTGTGTTGGAGGGAATGTGGGGAAGAGGGAAACCATGCTCATATTTGGTGGCAATGTAGATTGATCCAAACATATTGGGTGGAGGTACTAGGCCTAATGAAACAGATTGAAGGGAAGGAGATAGGATTGGATCCCTGGAAATGCTTATTCCATGCTATGGAAGGTCAGAGGAAAGAATACAGAGCTTCCCCTACCCCATTTCTATTAAATGCAGCGAAAGCATTAATCCCAAGATACTGGAGAATGAAGGATCCACCAAGGATAAAGGAATGGTTTAGTGAGGTAGATAAAATAAGGGTAATGGAGGAATTAATAAGCTCTCAAGAAGATGCAGAAAAAACATTTCAAGAAACTTGGGGGAAGTGGATAAACTTTAAACAATCTCCGATCTATTTGAAGATTATGGGGAAAGAAGAAAATCTGTAGACTGGCACTCAGGAAGGAATTTGCTCCCCTCTCTCCTCCCTTTTTTTTTTGTCTCACATAATATGAAGTGATTGGGAGGACAGAAGGTCCACCACTTAATTTCCTTAAAAAGTAAGGACACATATATGGATATGGCGATAGGTAGGGGTTGCACTATAAAAGGGAGACCCCCCCCCTTTTTTATTTTTTATTTATTATTATTCTCTTGGTCTGACGACAAGAGACACATGGGTATGTATATATATATATATATATATATATATATATATATATATATATAAAGGTATGGGTTGGGTGCAGGGGGGGGGAGCAGGTACAGAATATATGGAAATATTTGGATAGAACTCCCTCGCTCCTGCTCCCTCTTTTTCACTAAAAGAGAAGGAGAGAGTTTAAATTTAGAGGGGGTGTTTTATTTCCACCATCATAGATATAGTATTATAAGGATGGATCTAATTCTGTACCCACACAAATTTAATTGTAATTTTGTAGTATGTAATATGTATATGTTAATGTTATATGTAAGAAGAACTTATACATTTTATAACGGTTGTTGATTTAAAAAAAAAAAAATGTAAGAAAGTTTGTAAAGTTCTTTTTCTTCTATGCGAAAACAATAAAAAATAATTAAAAAAAAATAATAATTTAAAACTATCTAGAAAATAAAAAACGAACCTTTTCAACTCCCTTTAATTTGGGTTTGCCTCTAAGATTGGGTATTGCAAGTTTCAAACAGAATTTGCTTAACCCTTGTAGATTCATTGATTCTTAGACAAAGACTTTTATTAATAAAACATTTTTTTGTATAAAAGCTACAGATTTGCTGTTGTATATTATGACATGTCAGAAATATATTTATGCAGACTTGTATAAATGCTAAAAAGTCCACTAATAAAGATTTATAGTACTACAATAAATAGAACATCATTTGTTTAATAACTTATCCTTATCAGTTTCAATGCTTATTATGTTATTGTTTATCACATTTTCAGACAAAAATGTATGTGTCATACTAGTGATGTGTACATATAGGTTAATATTTAACAATAAACTAATAATAATTGTGTCAAGTTTTATGACCTGCTTATGAATTATGAAAAGGTCATGCTTGTGAAATTTAAAAAGCATTCATTTTTGGAGTCAATTATGGGTCAGGGATATCAAAAGAAAATATTAAGCCTTGACTGATAAAAGGATAGAATGCATTAGTTACTGACAACAGATCCTTTGTGGTAACCAACTCTGCCTACAGGCCCGTCCTGAAAGCTTGGCTACTGTCCAAAATTTTGTTTCTTCACATTTTTTGAATATCTGCTTATAATCATTGTGTCGATTGTATAAAAGGAAACATAAAATCCTATATAAACATTGAAAGGTAAAATAACAAGACTATGGATGATTTAGGAGTTTTTGTAGCTGCGTTTTATAAACTGATGATATTGGCCCAGATTGTTAAATACTTACGACGGCGTATCTCCAGATACGCCGTCGTAAATCTGAATGGCCGCCGTCGTATCTATGCGCCTGATTCATAGAATCAGTTACGCATAGATTTGGCCAAGATACGAGCGGCGTAAGTCTCCTACGCCGTCGTATCTTGGGGTGCATATTTACGCTGGCCGCTAGGTGGTGCTTCAGTTGATTTCCGCGTTGAATATGTAAATGAGCAAGATACGCCGATTTACGAATGTACGTACACCAGTCGCAATTAGTAACGCCGTTTACGTAAGACATACGCCGGCGTAAAGTTAAAGCTGGTCTCTAGGTGGCGCAGCCCATGAAAGGTATGGACGTCGGAACAAGCGTATCTTTTTACGTCGTTTACGTAAGTCGTACGCAAATAGGGCTGTGCGTAAGTTACGTTCACGTCGTAGGCAGTGTTCGACGTATCTTAGGCATTCTATCCGACGCATGCGCACTGGGATACGTCCACGGATGACGCATGCGCCGTTCGTTCGAAGCGTAATTTACATGGGGTCATGTTTAATTTACATAAAACACGCCCACCTCTTCATCATTTGAATTACGCGCGCTTACGCCGGCAGATTTACGCTACGCCGCAGTAACTTAGGACGCAAGTGCTTTGTGAATACTGCACTTGCCTCTCTAAGTTGCGGCGGCGTAGCGTAAATACGATACGCTACACCCGTCCAATGTAACGCCGCCCTACGTGAATCTGGGCCATTATCTTTAAATATATGTGACACACTAATAAATCTATTCTCTATTTTGTAGACGCTATGGCCGGATTCACAAAGCACTTGCGCCGACGTATCTCGAGATACGCCGCATAAGTGCAAATATGCGCCGTCGTATCTATGCGACTCAGAAACTAAGATACGCCTGAAAATAGGCTTCATCCGACCGACGTAACTTGCCTACGCCAGCGTAGAGTGGGTGCATATTTACGCTGGACGTATTTGGCGCTCCCATTGATTTTCTATTCACATATGCAAATGGGGGGGATGCGCCGATTCACGAACGTACGTCCGTCCGACGCAGTGCGTGTAAAGTCATATGTCCGGCGTAAAGTTATGCCCCATAAAGGAGGTGTAACTCAGCAGCATCCATGCAAAGGGCTGCACCAGGGAACACAAGCCGACGTATTTTACGTAGTTTACGTAGGATGTGAATATGACTAGGCGTAGGTTACATTCACGCCGTAGGCAGGGATCCGACGTATCTTAGGCAGTTGTTCCGACGTGATTGTGAGCATGCGCACTGATATGCGCCCACGGGACAGCGCATGCGCAGTTGGCGATTCGTATCTGTCTGGCGCTCGGCCCATCATTTGCATGGGGTCACGCCTCATTAGCATGGCTCACGCCCACTTCCACTTACGCCGACTTACGCCTTGGAAACCCAGCGCAGATTTGGGAGGAAGTGCTTTGTGAATTCAGTGCTTGCCTCTCTGCGCTGCGTTGGCGTAGCGTAAAGGAGATACGCTACGGCGGCATAAATATGCGCCAGTGTCTGTGAATCCGGGCCTATATCTTTTGCGAAACCAATCAATATACGGTTATTGCTTTTTTTTTACCAAAAATTTGTGGAATACATATTGGCCTAAACTGATGAAGATATTTTTTTATCTATTTTTTTGGGGGGGGGGGGATATTTTTTATAGCAAAAAGTCAAAAATATTATTATTAATTTTTTTTGGTGCAAATTTTTTTTTCCTGCACAGGTGATTAACCACTTCAGCCTTGGAGTATTTGGCTTCCCAATGACCGGGCCATTTTTTGCGATTCGGCACTGCGTCGCTTTAACTGACAATTGTGCAGTCGTGCGACATGGCTCCCAAACAAAATTGACGCCCTTATTTTCCCACAAATTGAGTTTTATTTTGGTGGTACTTGTTCGCCTCTGCAGTTTTTATTTTTTGCTCCATAATAAATATCCCCAAAAAAGATCAAAACATTTTTTTTCTCAGTTTAGGCCGATATATATTCTTCTACATATTTTCAGTAAAAAATTCGCAATAAGCATATATTGATTGGTTTGCACACAAGTTATAGCGTCTACAAAATGGGGGATCGTTTTATGGCATTTTTATTATTATTATTATTTTATTAGTAATTGCAGTGATCTGCGATTTTTATCTTGACTGTGACATTATGGCGGACACATCGGACACTTTTGACGCTATTTTGGGACCATTGTCAATTATACAGCGATCAGTGCTATAAAAATGCACTAATTACTGTGTAAATGACACTGGCAGGGAAGGGGGTTAACCCCTAGGGGGCGAGGAAGGGGTTAAGTGTGTCCTAGGGAGTGATTTTTACTGGGTGGGGGCTGGGCTACCAGTGACACAACACTGATCACTGCTCCCAATGACAGGGAGCAGTAGATCAGTGTCCTGTCACAAGGCAGAACAGGGAAATGTCTTGTTTACACAGGCATCCCCCTGTTCTGCAGCTCCCTGACACGATTGCGGGACACCAGCAGACATCGAGTCCACGGGTCCTGCGGGCACGGGCACAAACTCAAAGCAACGTACCTGTACGTTGCTTTGTGCAGCCGTGTCATTCTGCTGACGTATATGTACTGACAGCGGTCGGCAGGTGGTTAAATAACACCAAAAAAAATCTCTATTTGCAGGGAAAAAAGGGCATCAATTTTGTTTGGGTAAGTCATCGCACGACCGCGCAATTGTCAGTTAAAGCGACACAGTGCCGTATCGCTAAAAATGACCTGGTCATTAAGGGGGGGTAATCTTCTGGTCATTAAGTAGTTAAACAAAGCAGGTATGTTGATGGTGTTTTTTGGGCCCTGTGTACTGCTTCTTTGGGTAACTCAGCTGGTTTAAGGATTTAAATTGCATGACGCCCTAGCTGTTCTCCGGTTAAAAAGGCTACATTTTAATCCATGATTTTGCCACCTAATGCTTCACAAAATATTTTTATAACTTCCCAATTATTACAATATTGTTAATTATCAAAGTGCTATAATCTTCTTTTGGGCCTGGTCCACACCTATGCAGTTTGCATTTGATGCATATTCCAGAGGCTATTTGCGTTTTCAATATACATTTTTGATCCACTGAATTTTATGAAACCAAAAACACAACTTGCTGGTCCAAGGCCTTTTCTATAAAATGCACAGATTTGCACGTGACCCATAGGAAACCCATATTAAATGGACTGTAGTCTGTTTCTGCATAACTGAAAACACACTAAACAATGTATAGGTGTGAACCAGTCCTTAGGCATAAAAAATGCTTACACACGACCGTTTTTCATGACGTGAAAAATGCAATTTTTTTTAAATGACATTAAAAACGACCGTGTGTGGGCTCCAGAGCATTTTTATCGACGTGAAAAATGGGCATTAAAAATTTAGAACATGCTCTAAATTTTCTCGTCGTTTTTCACGTTGTCGTTTTTCACGTCATTATTTATGAGACGGGAGCACTCGTTATGGTAAAACTAACGTTTGTAATGGAGATAGCACATTCATCACGCTGTAACAGACTGAAAAGCACGAAGACTGATAAGCGCGAATCGTCTCTCACCAAACTATTACTAACAGGAAATCAGCAAAAGCAGCCCAAAGGGTGGCGCCATCCGAATGGAACTTCCCCTTTATAGTGCAGTCGTACGTGTTGTACGTCACCGCGATTTGCTCCAGCATTTTTTTTTTTTTCACGATCTTGTGTAGGCAAGGCAGGCTTGACAAGAATCACGTCGAGAAAAACTTTGTTTTTTCTAGGACAAGAAAAACGGCCGTGTACACGCGGCATTAGAATTAAGTAGGTGTTGCTCGAGGTAGACATAATGTTGCCCCTTTAAAGCGGGGGTTCACCCTATCAACGAAAAAAAAATTTTTTTTTCTTTTACCATAAAATCAGGCATTGTAGCGCGAGCTACAGTATGCCTGTCCCGAATTTTTTACCCCCGTACTCACCTTGTACTCGTAGATCGAAGATACCGGGGAATGGGCGTGCCTATGGAGACGGAGGATGATTGACGGCCGGCTCTGGCGCGTCACGCTTCTCCGGAAATAGCCAAAATAGGCTTGGCTCTTCACGGCGCCTGCGCATAGCCTGTGCGCAGGCGCCGTGAAGAGCCGAGACCTACTCCGGCTGTCTTCGGGGAGAGTGACGTGCCAGGGCCGGCCGTCAATCATCCTCCCTCTCCATAGGAACGCCCATTCCCCGCGGGAGCCGAAATCTACGATGTCCGATTACAAGGTGAGTCCGGGGTTAAAAAAATCGGGACAGGCATACTGTAGCTCGCGCTACAATGCCTGTCTCGATGGTAAAATCAAGTCAGTGAGGGTGAACTACCGCTTTAAGTTTTATTTTACTAAATTCTGGTAACTGCATCGCTGCACTACAATTCTGTTTAATTTGACATGTCTATACTAAAATAATGCAGTGCATTGGTCCTAGATTTGCTTATGGATATCCTTGTGCATAATTCTTTTTTACAAAATCCTAGGGTTCTGGTGCACACAGGCTTTTGTAATGTAATTGCAAATGCAATTTAAACAATTCAAAGCAACTCAAAAGCAAATCAGAAGAAGCTAGTGCTATAGCAACTCAGAAGCGATGGAAAACATACTGCATTTTACTTAATTTTATGCCTGATGTCTGTGTACAGTACCCAGATCAGGCTAAAAGTACATGAAAGCTAAGTGAATTATGTTAAAAATAAAAGCATAATGATCTGACTGCTGAACACGGATGAAGAATGGGTGATCAACCGGACCAGCAATGAGGTGAGTTTAATTTTGTTTGCATCCAATCTCTATGTTGATATTGGGGTTGATTCACTAAAAGCGAAAAGGCTGTTCACTTTGCATGGAAATTCGCTCCAAAGCTTAGTGAATGAGGTGGAGCTCTGCTGACTTCCAATATCCCATCATGTGCAAACAAAAACTATTTTCTTTATTTTTGTTAGCACATGATTTGGGTATTCTTTGCAAAGTGAAACTTTACCACATTTAGACCCATTTCACATTGAGTGCAAAATATGGTGCAGCTCTGCATAGAAACCAATACTTCAACAACTTCCAGGTGTATTTTTGTTAACCACTTACCCCCCGGACCATATTGCTGCCCAAAGACCAGAGTACTTTTTGCGATTCGGGACTGCGTCGCTTTAACAGACAATTGCGCGGTCGTGCGACGTGGCTCCCAAACAAAATTGGCGTCCTTTTTTTCCCACAAATAGAGCTTTCTTTTGGTGGTATTTTATCACCTCTGCGGTTTTTAGTTTTTGCGCTATAAACAAAAATAGAGCGACAATTTTGAAAAAAATGAATATTTTTTACATTTTGCTATAATAAATATCCCCCAAAAATATATAAAAAAACATTTTTTTCCTCAGTTTAGGCCGATACGTTTTCTTCTACATATTTTTCGTTAAAAAAAATCGCAATAAGCGTTTATTGATTGGTTTGCGCAAAAGTTATAGCGTTTACAAAATAGGGGGTATTTTTATGTCATTTTTATTATATTTTTTTTACTAGTAATGGTGGCGATCAGCGATTTTTTTTTCGGTACTGCGACATTATGGCGGACACTTCGGACACTTTTGACACATTTTTGGGACCATTGGCATTTTTATAGCGATCAGTGCTATAAAAATGCATTGGATTACTATAAAAATGCCACTGGCAGTGAAGGGGTTAACACTAGGGGAAGGGGTTAAGTATGCCTGGGTGTGTTCTTACTGTGGGGGGGGGGGGTGGCCTCACTAGGGGAAACACTGATCCTCTGTTCATACATTGTATGAACCGAAGATCAGCATTTCCCCTGCTGACAGGACCGGGAGCTGTGTGTTTACACACACAGCTCCCGGTCCCCGCTCTGTAACGAGCAATCGCGGGTGCCCGGCGGCGATCGGTCCCCTAGTGGCGGCTGGGAGAGAGGACGTCATACTACGTGCTCTCGCCCAGCCGAGCCACCTTGTGGACGTATAACGGCGGTGCGCGGTCGGCAAGTGGTTAAGGGCCAGTTCACACCAGATGCAGTTCCATGCAGTTCCATTTTTCTGCACTAATACAGTCAGTTCCATTCAGTTTCTTAGGCTGGATTGACACCTATGCATTTTTAGTGCTTTTTGCATTTTGCAGATTTGCACTACAGTCCATTTACCATGGTTTCCTATGGAACACGTTCTGTAATGCAATTCTGCAAAATGCAAAAAGCACTAAAACTGCATAGGTGTGAATCCAGCCTGAGGCAGCTAAAGAGCCACTCCGCAATTTTTCATTGCAAGTGCCTGATTCACCAAGCACTTGCACCTGATTCACCAAGAACGGCGCAAGGCGGGCCAATTTAAATGGGCGTGTGCCATTTAAATTAGGCGCGCTCCCGCGCCGGACCTACCGCGCATGCTCTGTTTCCGAACTCCCGCCGTGCATTGCGCGCCGTGACGTCATTTTTCCGAACAGCGACGCGCGTAGCGTAATTCCGTATTCCCGGACGGCTTACGCAAATGACGTTATTTTTTAAATTTCAACGCGGGAAAGACGGCCATACTTTATACAGCAATACGATTGCTGTGTAAAGTTAAGGCACCAAAAACGACGACTAACTTTGCGACGGGAAACTAGACTGGCGGCGACGTAGCGAACGTGAAAAACCGTCGGGAATCGCCGTAACTCCTAATTTGCATACCTGACGCTGGTTTACGACGCGAACTCCCCCCAGCGGCGGCCGCGGTATTGCATCTTAAGATCCGACAGTGTAAATCAATTACACCTGTCGGATCTTATGGCTATCTATGCGTAACTGATTCTATGAATCAGTCGCATAGATAGAAACAGAGATACGACGGCGTATCAGCAGATACGCCGTCGTATCTCCACTGTGAATCTGGCCCATAGTAAAGCTGGATTCACACCAATGCTATTTTAGTGCTTTTTGCATTTTGAAGATTTGCACTACAGCCCATTTAACATGGTTTCCTATGGAACACGTCAGTAGTGCAAATCTGCAAAAAGCACTAAAAATGCATAGGTGTGAATCCAGCCTTAAGCTCGATTCACACTAATGCGTTTTTTGGTGCATTTTGCATTTTTCAGAAAAGCAGGGAAATTTTTTAACATGGGTTTCTATGGAACATGTTCACATCAATGCTTTTTTGTGCCTCTGTGTTTTTGGAAAGGGTCGGGGACTTTTTTTCCTGCAAAAAGCAGCGTTTTGCATGTAATAGAATTCAATGGACCCGCATCCAAAACGAAAGTACCGCGTTTTTACAGTGATTTTGCCGCGATTCGCATTTTTTTTTTTTTTACCTGTTTATAGCTAGTTGTTAAAGGAAATGTAAAAAAATTAAAATTGATGTAAAAAAAGTAAAAACGCAAATCGCGGTTAAAATCGCGGTAAAAACGCACGTCAAAGAAAGCAGCAAGCACCGCAAAAAGCACTGCAAAAATGCTAAAAAGCAACAGGTATAGGTGTGAATCAAGCACAAAGGCCCATACACACGGTCGGACTTTCGTCCAACAAACTTCAAAATCGGCAAGTTTTCACATTTGTCCGACCTTGTGTATGCTCCATCGGACCAACTTTTTCGGGTTTCGACGGACAAAAAGTTCGGTCTGCAAACGGACAAACTTTACGACAACAAAAGTCTGATGGTGCCTAGTCCGACCATGTGTACAGCAAGCCATCGGACTTTTGTCCGAAGTACAAACACGCATGCCCAGAACCAATGTTAAAATCAACCAACAATAGCAGAAGTTAATTAAAGGGTTTCGATAAAGAGCAGAAAAGAGCAGAAAAGACACGTGATGTTGGGAAAGTTTTAGAAACGTTTGCAGAAAAGTCCAAGCGTGTGTATGCTATGGGTGTGACCGGACAAATTACTTCGGACAAAAATCCAAGGGAAAGTTTGTCGGATGTCCGACCGTGTGTACGAGGCTTTAGTCAGGTTGAAAAAAGACACAAGTCCATCCAGTTCAACCACAAAATATATATATATAATATCATACAATCACATATACCAAATTCTATAGCCACAGTTGATCCAGAGGGAGGTGAAAACCCCCAGCAAAGCATGATCCAATTTGCTACAGCAGGGGAAAAAATTCCCTCCTGATCCCCCGAGAGGAAATGGTATTTTCCTCGGATGAACAGTTCTAGTAAATCAACCCCAGTGTGTCCTATTCAGGTGTCAACAAATTTTGCTTGGGACTCAGATTTGATTTCAAACTCCAGATCCTTGCATGAATGGGCAACTTTATTAATTAAGCCTGCTGTAAGATAATTCAGTAAAGCAAAGAGCAAGTTGCGTCATACAGTACCGCATTTCTGTGATGACACCAGAAACGTGTTCCTGTTTCTATGGCATTGCTACACTTTGCCCTTTGGCTTTGATCTCTGTTCTGCACTGTTGACTAAGTATCATAGTCTTAAAGTTAAAGACACTTTTATTCACGTTAACAGCTTATTAAAAAGAAATAAAATATTTCCATCAATTAAGCTTTTTTCAGACTTTAATGATTTTCTATGGGCATTTTGCTTATGTAATGCTAGTGTGACCATTCAGTTACCCAACCAAAGCTTAAAGAGAATAAAAGAAGAAAGAAAGTCAGTTCTTTATTCTCTGTGATTAAATAAAATGAGCTGTGTTCTGCACACTTTGATCTCAATCTACGCCCAGTAATACTGGATTGTTTCACTTGGGTAGACATGGAGAGAGGTTTAGATCAGGACAAAGAATCCACACCATCCACTATATGTTATCTAGTTGGAATTGCTAGAATAGTATAGTCATTGTATTCTTTAATTGCGTGTTTTTGCAAAGTACAGAAAAAAAAACCACAATAATTTTAGAATAGAATAGATGCAAAAATACAATTTAACAGAATAATGTCACTACAAACTGGTGTTTGGTACAGTACTCTGTTCCCAGACCGAACTAACCTGAAAAAGTTACCTAATCTGATTTTTTTACAAAAGTTTATGAATTTCAAGAATGTTCAGTAAGATTCGTCTGACCGATGCTAAGGAGGATCAGTACCTGCGAGGTCTGACACACATTCATGCTGCGGAAACCTTTTCTTCTTTGGCTCTCTTGAGCAGCCCTAATGCCCAGTTTCTGAAAAAATCATATGATTCAGCCACCCTTTTTATTTCAACCATCCTCAGCCAAAACTTTTTTTTTTATAGCACCAAGCTTTTTCTCATGAATTATAATAAACATTCTAAATATTCCAGATTTACATCAGATTCACTAGTAAAACATGTAGTAACTAAACACATTGATTTAATTGTATCACAAAACATGCAAAGGCATGCTGTGAATGATAACTATCACAGTTGCTTGGGCCAATTTAGACAGGAGCCAATTAACCTACCAGCATGTCTGAAGTATGGAAGGAAACCCATGCAGGCACAGGAAGAACATGCAAATTTCAGGCAGGATTAAAATCACCCCCATCCGTGACACTGCACGGATTGGCATGCTGGCACTGACCGCGTCATCATTAACAGGGGCCGGTTTGGGGTGTGCATCGTGACCATGCACTGCTGCCCAAAACTAGCCTGCCCAGAGCATTGTGTCCTGTGATTCTGGGGCTGTACACTCTGCCCTGTGATGCTGAGCTGTATACTCCTGATACCATGGGTTTAAGCAATTTCAATACGGGGGACGGAGTGGATGGATTCTATAAGGGGTGGGGCTTATGAGAAGTGGGATAGGTCAAATGGAAGGGCGGGGTCTGGCGCTCCCCCATCCTAAAACTTCACCAGCCGCCATTGTCTGTTTTTAATTACTAGTGTAAAATTTACACACAAGTAATTTTGATGGAATTTTTATATCTTTATTGGCTTACTGGTTTGTCTAGAGGTGCCTGTGTGTACCTGCAGCTTTAAAGATCAAGAAGCTATGGTCGGGCCAAACCATGCTAACAGGCAAAGCTTGGTCTTGGTAATTTTGGTCCCCTCCCACATGGCCAATGGCCCATCACTTTGGCTGGCTTCTTCTCTGGCCAAAGAATATGCAGGTGGTAGGAAGTTCCAGAGTTTCAGAACAGGTTGGCATTTTTTTTTAAGATAGAGTGGCCCGGATTCAGGTAGATTTGCCCCTTATTTACTGAGGCGCAGGGCAGCGTTTTTGCCCTGCGCCCCCGCAAATTTACTGCGCTACCCGCGATTCACGAAGCAGTAGCTCCGTAAATTGCGTGTGCGCTGTGTAAACTTGCCCTGCGTAAGGGCGCCTAATGTAAATGATCCCGTAGGGGGCGGGAATCATTTAAATTAGTCGCGCTCCCGCGCCGAGCGTAGAGCGAATGCTCCGTCGGGAAACTTTCCCGACGTGCATTGCGGCAAATGACGTCGCAAGGACGTCATTTGCTTCAAAGTGAAAGTCACGTTCACGAATCACTTACGCAAATTACGTAAAATTCGAACGTCGCGACGCGGGAACGACGGGTATACTTTAGCATTGGCTGCCCCTGCTATTAGAAGGGGCAGCCTTACGATAAACACGCCGTACGGAAACGACGTAAATTGCGTACGCAGGGCTCTCGCAACATTGTGAATCGGTGTTAGTATGCAATTTGCATACTATACGTTGACCACAATGGGAACGCCCCCTAGCGGTCATCGCAAGAATGCAGCCTAGATATGCGTGGCATAAGGCCTTATGCCACGCAAATTTTAGGCTGCAGTCGGCGTTACGATGTTCCTGAATCAGGAGCATTCGTAACGCCGGGGCAAGTAAGCAATTGCGCTGTGTAACCTATGGTTACACAGGCGCAATTGCTACTTGAATTTGGGCCAGAGTCTTTAAATAATGCTTCCAGGGATCATAGTTGCTGTACCTCTACAAAGTCTGATTTCTGCAAGCTATGCTTTAATCGGTTGCATCATTGCTCTTACCAGACCATAGACTTGCAGGCACAGTTGCTGAGCAACAGTTCTAATCAGGAGGCATGTGTAACACAAAAAAAATGGCTGCCCCCATATGCAGACAAGATTTAAAACTATAAACACTAAATGCAATGATAACAATATTTGCATTGATCTGATCACATTCACATACCTATTAAAGAAATGTTTCCCTTTAAAATCAGTCAAGTGTTAAAGGCACTGTATTTGGCTGGAATGTTAATCATTCAATTAAAGCACTGCTTGATAACTCTGGAATGTGTTAATGTACGTATTGTTTTCAGATCTTTTCAAAAAAGAAAGAAAGGCACTGAGAAATGTTCTTCCAAGTAAAACTGATAATTTGCTTTGTCTGTAGCTTCCTTGTTGGTAGTGCAGTTTTCGGGTAATGTTCCCTATTGTTAACGTACTTACTTGGTAGTGATTCCTTATTGTTGATAGCAAACACTGAATACCAATGTTTCCTGCCAACTCAAGCCAACCTAGGTGATGTATTAAGTTAGATAAATAGTCCAGCTAACTGAGAAGAAAATTGACTCCATTATAGCGTTTCTAAAATTAACTCGGGTATAGATTTCCTTCACAGGGTCAGGTTCAGCCAAGAATGGAAATTGTGAGGCCGAATCAGCTACTGACGTCTTATGTTAATACAAAGGCATCATTTCCGCACTGGAGTTTCCAGCTCTGCTTAACCTAGTCATGAACTCTCACCCCTCCTACCTAGAGACTCTTAAGCCTAGTACACACTACTAGTTTTCTTTTTGTTCAACCCATGAGGGCTGTAGGAAAAAAAAACGACAGCTCAGGTCGGAGCCACTGAACTAACTATGCAATGTTAGTACAGCAACCCCCCCTGCTGCTCTATTGTGTTCTAACAGGGGGACTCCCCCCACCAGAACACGCCGGTCAGTGCTCTCAGTCATTACCTGAGAGCACTGATCAGAAGTCGGTCAGCAGACCTTTTGTCGCCCGATTTCTATTGAACCAGTGTTCTGTCGATATGTGCTCGCTGTCGAAAAGTGCCCGCGCATTCGCATAATGGAAGGGCACTCCAGCTGAGTTGCTAATCAGCTGGAGTGACATTCCATAGCCCATGCGCACATCGTAGGAGCTTTTTTTCACGGGAGACACCATTTCTTAGGCACAAGTTAATGCTACGCAAAGAGCGGAGGGACACCGTAATTGTCATACTGTGCTTCGCTGTTGCAACGTGGGTTTTCAGCGAGGCACAATGTGACATCTACGGTGTCCCTCTGCTATTTGCATAGCATTAACTTGTGCCCGTGAACTGGTATCACCCATCAGAAAAACACTATATGATATGGTGACGTCACTCCAGCTGATCGCCAACTCAGCTGGAGTGCCTTTTCGTTCTGTGCATGCGCGGGCACTTTTCGATGGCAGGCACATATTGATAGAACACCGGCCAATGCCGCCCGACATTCGGCCCATGTGTACTAAGCTTTAATCAAGCCATATACTAGAAGAGTTCATTTGAAAACCTTTGTTTCAGGTACGTTTGTTTGAAGTTGTTAATGGGGTTAATTTGATGGTTGCTTTCGCCCACAGTGGAGAGAAATTAGGAAGGCACAGGATGGAAAATGTATCTTGAACATGTAAACAGTAAATTACGTTTTTGCTCAGGAAAGGACATTCATTCCTAAATCGAATGTTAAAAGCAAACAAAATGTTTAAGTACTTTCAAACACCATTTGTTAAGTCAACAAAAGCACTGAGGAAAATTTTCATACTAACGTTCGTACATTTGTTTTAAAGTCTATTTGTGAATATTTCTTAAGGGCAAGAGTAAACATTCTTTTAGAAAGGTGTCTGATTCGAATCTGAATTAGGTAGCTCATAGATAAGACAATTTTTTTCATTCAAGCAGCAGGTTCAACCAAAAAAAAATGACTTGATTCCCCCATCCACCCACTAGATGTGGGATTGCTTCCCAATGAGAATATAATGCACTGATCAGCGCTGCCATCTGTAGCTGGTGGCACTGATTGAGCAGAGAAAATCTGACAGGGTAGTTGTACAGAAGCCCCCCACTTGATGCACATAGGTTTTATTAATTCCTACAAGCAGTAGTCCACCTGTGTGTGTTCTTCCTGCCTCGTTATGTGCACTGCAAAGGATTTCAGAAGGTTGTGCCCTTTTGAGATCCTCTGTACTGTGTTTGATAAACCTGACAAGTTCAGCCCACTGGAGACAGGGCTTAAGTGGCCTCTTAAGCAGTCATCTACACCTAGTCTAATATAAGCATAAATCCGGGCAAATTTTTTTGGCAGTGAAGTGTAATGGAGATTAAGAGCGTGTTCACACCGGTGAACTTTGGTTTGGGTGCAGCATGATTTATCTGTGTTTTACACATGGTTTGTTTCCATAAATAAACATCCATTAGACCGTTTATGAAAGTGCATACTGACCTATACAATATATATATATATTTTTTTTTGCCAATGTTTACAGAAAGCTAACAAATAAGAACTATTCATCTTATAAACTACTTACTGGTGTATAATCAGTAGGGATGAGCTTTATGTTCGGGTCGAAATTCTAACATTATGAGGCGTTCGCGCCAAATTTGAGCGGCGCTTCACCCCACATAGTGCATTGCTGTCTGATGATTGGCCAAGCATGCACTATGACATGCATGCTTTGGCCAATCACAGCGCCATCAGCAAAAAAAGCAAAAATTATGGCTCAGGGGGTTAAGTCCACGCCCCACACTATATAAGGCCGCCTGCACGTTGGCCCTGTGTAGTGTGTTGCTGGCGTTAAACGAGAGAGAGTGTCATTTATATGAAAAGGCAGGCAAATTATCCAGTGAGCTACAGTGTATTTAGTATATATATATATACATATATATATATATATATATATATATACACATTCAGGCTTGTGTATGTATATATATACACAACTAGGTCTGACTGCAGGCTGTTCCTGGTGTACTTTTCTAATATACTGTCAGGCATGCAGGTGACTCAGTGAGCAGCAGTGCATTTAATATATATATATATATATATATATATATATATATATATCTCCACTGCATTCTAGTCTAGCCCCATGCCTATATCTGACTGCAGACCATTCCTGGTTTACGTGTTCAAATACACTTTCAGGCAGGCGACTCAGTGAGCTGCAGTGCATTTAATATATATATATATATATATATATATATATATATATACAGGCTTGTATGTATATATATATTTATCGCCGCTGCATTCTAGTCTAGCCAACTCTATATCTGACTGCAGGCCATTCCTGGTGTACGTGTTCAAATACACTTTCAGGCAGGCGACTAAGTGAGCTGCAGTGCATTTAATATATATACAGTATATATATATATACATCTTCAACCCCACTATACCTTCAGTCCTCTCAGAAACCTGCACTGAGAGGAATGAAGGTGTAGAATTAGGTGTCCCAAGCACTTGCGGGCAATCTGCTAGCGGTACACCTAAATCAGATTGTAGCAGGCAAATTTCCCTACCCCAGTTGCTAAACCGTCAAAAGAAATTCAGTCCCAGCCATCCACATGCTCAGCGTTTGAATGCTAGTTTGGATAAATTGCTAGCACTCCAACTGCTACCTTTTCCTCTGGTAGACTCTGCCCCCTTTTGCGAATTTGTGGAATGTACGGTACCTCAGTGGCAGGTTCCCAAACACCATTTTTTTTCTCGGAAGGCCATTCCGGCTCTCTACCGACATGTGGAATGCAATGTCTTGGCCTCGTTGGACAGGGCGGTCCGCGATAAGGATCATATTACCGCTGACTCATGGTCCAGCAGGCATGGACAGGGACATTACCTTTCTTTCACGGCGCACTGGGTAACGCTGTTGGCAGCTGGGAAGGATGCAGGACAGGGTGCAGTATTGTTGGAGCTTGCTCTGCCACCACGCCTCCAAAATACTAGTAGTGGTGATTCTGCCACAGCTCTCTCCTCCACCCCCTCCTCTCCTTCTTCCTCTATGGCCTCTTCCTCTGCTGATTTGTCCTCAGAACCAGTGGTGCTCCTTAGGCGTTTAGGGGGCTATGCAAGCACTCAGGCAAAAATATGCCATGCGGTGCTTGAGTTGGTCTGCTTAGGGGACAGGAGCCACACTGGGGCAGAGATTCTGTCAGTTCTGCAGGGGCAGGCTCAGAGGTGGTTGACGCCACGCCAGCTTCAGCCAGGAATGGAGGTTCGCGGCAATGGTACCAACCTCCTCTTCGCCCTCCGACAGGGACACTTGACCTATATTCCCTGTTTGGATCACATCTTTAATTTGGTGGTGCAGCGGTTTGTGTGCAGGTATCCAGGCTTACAGGATCTGCTGAGGCAGGCCCGGAAAGTCTGTGGGCATTTCTGCCGGTCATATAATGCCAGTGCTCGGCTGTCTGACCTTCAAAAGGAATGCAACCTGACAAAGAACCGCCTCATCTGTGACATGCCCACCAGGTGGAACTCAACCTTGGCAATGCTGCAGCAGCTGCACACGCAGCAGAGGGCCATAAATGAGTACCTGTGTGAGTATGGCACCAGGACAGGGTCAGGGGAGCTTGGCTTTTTTTCACCATGCCAGTGGCTACTGATCAAGGATGCATGCACTGTCCTGTCACCATTTGAGGAGGCCACAAGGATGGTGAGCAGTGACAGTGCATGCATCAGTGATACTGTCCCTCTTGTCTTCCTGTTGGAGCACACGCTGCATGGAATAATGGACAGGGTACTTGAGACAGAACAGAGGGAGGAAGAGGAGGACTTCCTTACCTCTCAATGCCCCCTTTATCCAGACAGTATTCCTGGGGGCCCGTCGCTCACACAGGAAGAGGAGGAGGATGTGGATTGTGTCAGCATGGAGGTGGAGCCTAGCACTCAGCATCAGCAGCAGTCTTCAAGTGATTGTTTTCACTCCCCTGAAACCCATGGAGTTGTACGCGGCTGGGAAGAGGTGGCTGTGGATCATGTCATCCTTAGTGACCCAGAGGACTCCAGATCGAATGCCTCAGCAAACCTACGCTGCATGGCCTCCCTGATCCTGCAAAGCCTGCGAAAGGACCCTTGGATTTGTGGTATCAAGGAGAGGAATCATTACTGGCTGTCAACCATTCTTAAACCAATTACAAGGGTAAGGTTGCAAAACGTATCCAGCCTTCACAGAGGGAGCAGAGGATGAAACATCTTTGGGAGGTTTGTGCAATGCGTTTCCAGAGCCTGGGAGGTTACAATTTCCAGGTCCTCCTGGACAACGTGTTGCTGAGGCTTCGGTCAGTCACAGAAGGAGCAGTGGAGAAGGTGGCCGTCTGACTGATGTGTTCAGACAATTCTTTAGTCCGCAGCCCCAAGGTCTGATCGGTTCCAGCAACCATTGCCAGTGTCTGAATTACATGGTGCAGGAATACCTAGGGGCAAGATCAGACTTGGAGACCTTTCTAACAGAAAATCCACTGGGTTACTGGGTGTTGAGGATGGACCACTGGCCAGAGCGTGCACAATATGCAATTGAGCTACTGGCCTGTCCTGCATCCAGCGTTCTTTCGGAACGCACATTCAGTGCTGCTGGAGGCTTTGTAACCGATCACAGAGTGCGTCTGTCGACAGACTCAGTTGATCGGCTCACCTTCATAAAAATGAATCAGTCTTGGATCACCAGTTACCAAGCACCTGATTCTGATGTACCCGATACATTTTTCTAAGAATGTGAGATCCCTTGAAGACTGCCTATGCTGATGCAGAGTGACTATCCTTGTATGCTGAGTGACTATACTATTCCTTGTCAATGTTCGTGTTATTAGCTTCTAAGAACCTTTTTTGTTTCAGGACACCACCACCAGTGCCTAAGACCCAATTTTTCTGCCCCTGTTAAATAGGGGTGTGAAATTACAATTTTTGCTGTAAAATTTCACAGCAGAGCTCATTCCTGCGCTCAACTAGAGTATGTGTGAGGGGTTGCAGTATTGTGGCACCACCACCAGTGCCTAAGGCCCAATTTTTCTGCCCCTGTTTAACAAGGGCGAGTAATTAAATTTTTTTGCTGTAATATTTCACAGCAGGGCTCGTACCTGCACTCAACTAGAGTATGTGTGAGGGTTTGCAGTGTTGTGCCACCACCACCATCAAAGACCAAATTTTTCTGCCCCTGTTCAACAGGGGCATGTAATTACAATTCTTGATATAATATTTCACAGCAGGGCCCACTCCAACGCCCACCAAGAGTAACTGTGAGGGCTTACAGTGTTCTGATACCATTCACACCTAAGTATATAGGGTAGGCTGTAGATTATATACAGGCGGTCCCCTACTTTCAAAGGAAATTTACCCCTAGGAAGGGAAATTCTCCCCTGTAAGTTAGTATGGGAAAAAGTTGTCTCTGCTGATTCTTTATCACCAATTCTTGTTTCCCTAACAACCCCAAATTTTCTAAATCCAATAGTCATTGGAACAGAAAATGAGGTGAAATCTTCTGAACAGGGGCACAGACAGCAAAACAAATGTTACAGGGGTGATAATCCTTCCCTATGTTATCCAAAAAGCTTAAAAATCGATTTTCTGGCTGGAGCTATACTTACAAAGTGTACCTGTTCCAAATTACAAACAGATTCAACTTAAGAACAAACCTACAGTCCCTGTCTTGTTTGGGCCGCCTGTATACTGCTGTTCAGAGTATATAGGGCCTGGGGACCCCACGCCTTTTCTTTTTTTAATTTGGGTGCGGGGTTCCCCTTAATATCTATACAAGACCCAAAGGGCCTGGTAATGGGCTGGGGGGGGGGGGGTAATTCATGCCGTTTTTCTCAATAATTTTCATCCATATTGCTGGGACCCGACATTACATTACAGCCACAAGCAGTTTTAAATGACTTTTATTCCTTTTAGAAATGTCATTTTGTGCAGGGACTCTTCTAAACACGGGAAACATGCGCCACTTTACAGGCATGCTATAGACACCCCCCAGGTACGATATTTAAAGGAAAACTTCACTTTTATTTTTTCACTTTAAGCATTATTAAAATCACTGCTCCCGAAAAAACTGACGGTTTTAAAACTTTTTTTTGCATTGATACATGTCCCCTGGGGCAGGACCTGGGTCCCCAAACACTTTTTAGGATAATAATTGCATATAGCCTATAAAATTTGCACTTTTGATTTTTGACGTTCGGATCCCATAGACTTTAACGGTGTTCGAATGTTCGCGCAAACTTTTGGTCCGTTCGCATTTTCTGCCGCATTGGGGGGTTTCGGCTTATCCCTAGTAATCAGTGGGCAGAAACTCTTTTGCAGTCTGTTCCCAGAGATTCAGTTAATTAACAGTAGAGTTAAGTTGCCTACAGACTTAAAGCGGACCTTCAGTAATTTTTTCATCTTTCCATCTATTAAATCTTCTGCCCTTGTTATTTTAACTTTGGATACTGTTTGTGTCTGGATGCATCTAAAAGTGTCTAACCGCGAGTACTTTAGGCACATATTTTTCTTCTGCTAACTGCTAGCAAGAACCTGCATTTAATGCAGAAATACTCATGTGCACATAGTCTTGTATATTCATACAGACTCCTCTCTTTTACTGAAATTGCTTACTCTGATTTCACTTTGCACTGTGAGCATTTCACAGTGTGCTTTAGAAACTGTAACAAGTCAGATAAAGCCCGTCTCATTTCCTGGATGGAGTACAGTATGTCCAGCATCATCTAGCACTTTTCAGGAAGCACAATACAAATACAGCGCCCCTCCAGCCATGATCTGCCTGCATTGCATAGTGAGGCATAGAGACAGTAATTCAATTACTTTTACTAAAATAAGGTAAGAAATAATAAAGGAGAGGTCTAATTTGGAAAATGTTTAAATCATGTTGATTGGGGAGACAGAGAAGGTAAAATGTAAGCAGATTAAACTTCAGTTTTAAAGAGGTAAATTACGATTGAAAATAAAAATCTTGACTCACGTTGCTACAGTTTAAAAGTAGGTAAAAAATATAGAGCGTGTCCATTGTGTATAGAATACCATGAATTAGACTGGATAGTAGTATCACTTTTGTTCTGCATTTGCATACATTGTTGAGATGTACTAGTTTTAAAAACCTCTCAACTTTCGCCTACCTGCTGCCCGAGTTCACAACTGAAAAATGAGAGCATTGTATAACTAATAGAGACAATAAGTAATTCCAGAAAAAGGGATTGGCTGTTCCAAACACACCTCAGGCTGAAAAATATGTTTATTTAATTTGGTGGAGTCAGGAAAGACAGACAAGAAGACAGTGTGAGAGCTAACCACAAAATATTACTCATTGTACTATAAAGCAATTGCTCAATATTTGCTTACTATTCTATTAATTTATGTAAGATTGAGGGCCTGCTCACATTGGTGCGTTGTGGTTGCGTTTATCAATGCGCTAGAGAAATGCAGAGCAACCAGTATAAATGCATTGCACAGATACAGGGATGGCGCTACCACTAGGCAAACTAGACAGCTGCCTAGGGGGCTCTGCCACCTAGGGTGCCCGAGTGCTGGTGATCCTGCTGTGCACCTCTCATCATCACAGTGCCAGTGACCTGTCTGTGTACCACACGGTCACGTCGTTACCACCACCAGTCTCTAATGTACCGGCCGCTACAGCCAGTCAGCTCTGACTTTTTTCTGACTCCCCATTCCCCACACCCCACCTGACGTGGAGGCCGCTCTCCCTCCTGGCCTTGCCTGTCTTTAGCGCATCATGAGCCCACAATCTCCCCTGTCCTTGTGTCCTACATGGGAGCAGGAACTAGATTTCAGCTGCTTGTGGAGGAGGAGGGGCTGGAAGAGACCCCATTGGCCTGATGTCGGCACAGGTGTCTCTGCAGGACCTGCAGGAAGAACCAGCATGGACCGCAGGAGTTGATATGACGTCACCAGAAGTGAGTAGACAGACAGGAAACACTGGAAGAAATGGGCTGGCTGGAATACACAGGCTACGCGCTCGGAGCTTCAGCTCCTTCTGGAGGCCTTCAAAATTTCTTACCTGCCTGTCAACAGTGTACAAGCAAAAATGTTAAATTTCAGCACCTGCCGAGGAGTAAAATCATCACAGCCCGGCTAATCAAAAATTACCAAAGATTGAAGCGAGAAGACCTGCTGAACATGTCATTGGCAAGTGAGAGAGGTTCAGGACACCAGAGCACCAGAGTAGAGGTAAGTAGAGTTGGGTGAGTAAAGCCTGAGCTTGAGCCGAACATTGGCTGTTTGTCCCGTTTGGGAAACACTCGAATTTGCAGGGTGTTTGACAGGTGGCCACCCCGCCAAACGCCCTGCAATGCACTGCGTGAGTTTTTTTTTTCTTTTTCGAGTGCAGCAGGCGGCGTGATTTTCAATAGATTTAGATCGGGGGACACTGTTTTTTATTTTTCATTAAAGGAATTGTAAGAACTATCTCTGTGTTCTTTTTACTTTTTGACACTTTTTTGGTGAATGGGTAGAGGTACTATGTACCCCATACTCATTTACATGGGGGCAGCCAGGATTGGGGGGCTTCTTTGTTAAAGGGGGCTTCCAGGTTCCGATTAGCCCCCTGCCTGCATACCCCCACAGCCACCAGCCAAGGTTGTGGGGAAGAGACCACTGAGCCCCCCTGCAGCAAAGCACCTCCCATGTTGAGGGCGTGTGGCCTGGTATGGTTCAGGGGGGGGGGGGCGCTTGCTGAGTCCTAACTAGGGGGGGGGAGTCCTAACTAGGGGGGGATAACTAAGGGGGGGGGATAATTTCAGGTGCAGTGGTCTCTGGCTCACGAAACCCTACAGTCCACTACAGTTGTTTTAGCCATTAGCTGACCATACCATATCCATTCTAACCATACCTTGTCAAACTTCGCTGGAGACTGTCTGCTCTGATAGGTAAGTCTATAGAGGGGCAGCACCAAGTTTATAGAATGGCACCAAGATTCTCTTGTGGGGGGTTCCACCGACTTCCATCTAAGGAGGAAGGATTTCCCTTCTGGCATAGAACAGGGAACACGTCAAACAGAGCTTAGTGTATCTGTCTCCCTGCACCTCCTCCAGGTAACTCAACAGGAGAATCAAGCCTCGTACACACGACCGAGAAAACTCGACGGGCGAAACACATCGTTTTCCTCTTCGAGTTCCTTGTTAGGCTGTCAAGACACTCGACAGGGCAAGTTTCTCCATTCCCGTCGAGGAAAAAGAAGACATGCTCTCTTTTTGGCTCGACGGGATCCTCGGCAGTTTCCTCGTCGGAAAATGTACACATGACCGGTTTCCTCAGCAAAAAAAAAATCCCAGCAAGTTTCTTGCTGGTTTTTGCCGAGAAACTTGGTCGTGTGTACGAGACCCAGGGCCGTCTTTACCGCAGGGCAAATGGGGCAGGTGCCCTGGGCCCTGTCACTGTTGGGGGCCCAAAGCATCCCCCTTTGAAAAAAAAAAAAAAAAAAAAAAATTTTTTTTTTTTTTTTTTTTTTTTTTTTTTTTTTTAGGGGTCCGGAGGCCCCCCGGGGCCCGGAGGACCCCAGGGCCCCAGATGGCAACCCCCCTTTTTTTTATTTATTTTTAAATAAAAAAAAAATTATATATTTTTATTAAAGGGACAATTTTTTAATATATTTTTATTTTATTTTTTATTAAAGGGCCAATTTTTTTTTAGAGGTCTGGGGGTCCCCAGGGGCCCATTGTTCCCCAGGGCCCCGGATGACAACCCCCCTTTTTTTATTAAAAAAAATCTTTTTATATATATATATATATATATATATATATATATATATATATATATATATATATATATATATATATATATATATAAATGTTTGTTATTATTATTATAGGACCCAGAGGTCCCCGGGGCCCCGGATGGCAACCCCCTTTTTTATATATTTTATTTCTTTTTATATATATATATATATATATATATATATATATATATATATATATATATATATATATATATATATATATATATATATATATATATATATATATATATATATATATATATATATTTATTTATTTATTTATTTATTTTTTTTTATTAAAGGGCTCAGAGGTCCCCATGTGGCAAACACCCTTTATCTTTTTTATAAATGTTTATTTTTTTATTTTTGTTTATATATTTTTTTATTTATTTTTTATTTAAGGGCCCAGAGGTCCCCAGGGCCCTGGATGACAACCCCCCCTTTTTTTTTATAAATGTTTCTTTATATATATTTTTTTTATTAAAGGGCCCAGAGGTCCCGGATGGCAACCCCCTTTTTTTTGTAATTTATTTTTATTAAAAAAAACATATTAAAGGGCCCAGAGGTCCCCAGGGCCCCAGATGGCAATGGCAACCCCCTTTTTAAAATATATTTTTTATTTCTTTTTTATTTTTATTAAAAGGGCCCAGAGGTCCCCAGGGCCCCGGATGGCTACACCCCTTTTTTATATATATTTTTCTTTATTTCTTTCTTTATTTCTTTTTTTGTAAAGGGCCCCCCGCTTCTAAATTTGCGGCAGCCCCCCCCCCCTGCTTCTCAATTTCAGGCGGCAGCACCCCCCATCCCGGTTCTCTGCTCCAGGGGGCCCATGCCTGAAGCTGTGTAAGTGGCCCCATAATTCCTGATGGCGGCCCTGCCGCCCGTTAAGCCCCTGTGCTGCCCACAAATCAGGCTGAAAATCATCAGCGACACGCAGCCAGTGACAGTACTGCTTCCCTTCCCAGTGTTTTAAAATGTACAGCACCCCTGGCTTCCCTTTAGACGCGCACTTCTCCCTTCCTGCCACTGGGTGCTGCTTGCATATAAAAGTGAATTAGAATATGATTTTATAACATCCCCAGTTTGCTCTTCCTGAGGCTGACTTCTTCATGTCCTGCTCCTCAAGTTATGTCACAGTTTGCTAATCTATATTGTAAATAGAAGTTTTCTGTAGAGTGTGCCCAAAGTCTTTATAATATTTGATGATTCACTGCAGGTCTGGTCAGTGTTTTAAAAAGTTCCTCTATTTTACACATGGCATGGCATGGGGTCACAGCACTGTCTGTCCATTCTGCTTTAGCACCATGGGACCCCATGCCATGCCATGTGTAAAATAGAGGAACTCTTTAAATCACAGACCAGACCTGCAGTCCAGGCTGAGTAAAGCCTCAGAGCACATGACATTACTGTCTGTATTTAACTGCTTGATGGGCTTTTTTTGGGCCTGGCTGGTTCACATGTATGTGTTTTGGCGGCCCACATTTGCGCAGGCACAGCAGCCCATTCATTTGAATGGGCCGCCATGCCTGCATTTCCTGCAAAGAAAAGCGCATGCCTCATGTAATAGGCTGCGCACACGGCACGCCTATGCCCATCAAGCACTGAAATACAGCACTGTCTGTCCATTATGCTGTCTGCTGTGACTTATCTGCAGTTCCCGCACTGTCAAACTTGCTGCATTTTTAGATGTTTAGGTCACGCTTTTAAAAACACAGTGCGTTTGTGTGTGCAAGAACTGCAGGTAAGTAGCATGGTGCAAGAACTGCAGGTAAGTAGCATGGTGCAAAAGCAGAATGGATTTCAAGGCAACTGTATTTTTAAAATGCTGAATGCACCTTTTTTCTGCAGGAAACGAAGGCATGGCAGCCCATTCAAATCAATGAGCTGCTGTACCTGCACAAATAAGGACCGCCAAAACATACATGTGAACCAGCCAGGCCCAAAATAAGCTGGAGGGGGGCCCAAAAAAAATGTTTGCCCTGGGCCCAAACCATATTAAAGACGGCCCTGACGAGACCTTAGGGGTTTGAGCTCGACCCGTGTTCCACACACGCTACTTAGGGTGTCAAGTAGCGTGGGGCATGACCAGATTGCCAAAATTAACCTACCTCCTGTCTACACCTGGGGCATAACGGGTCACAATGAGGGTATATGCAGGCCAGTCTCTGTGGGGTGTAGTAGGCCCTGTGGAGAAATTTGAGTTGTATGAACCTGTCTTTTGCTGCTATCATCGAGAGGATAAAAGTCCAGACACTATATTTAAAGGATTTTTTTGTTGTTTTTATTGTTGCACTTTAAGCATAATTAAAATCACTGCTCCTATGCGCTAGAGAAATGCAGAGCAACCAGTATAAATGTATTGCACAGATACAGGGATGGCGCTACCACTAGGCAAACTAGGCAGCTGCCTAGGGGGCTCCGCCACCTAGGGTGCCCGAGTGCTGGTGATCCTGCTGTGCACCTCTCATCATCACAGTGCCAGTGACCTGTCTGTGTACCACACGGTCACGTCGTTACCACCACCAGTCTCTGATGTACCGGCCGCTACAGCCAGTCAGCTCTGACTTTTTTCTGACTCCCCATTCCCCACACCCACCTGACGTGGAGGCCGCTCTCCCTCCTGGCCTTGCCTGTCTTTAGCGCATCATGAGCCCACAATCTCCCCTGTCCTTGTGTCCTACATGGGAGCAGGAACTAGATTTCAGCTGCTTGTGGAGGAGGAGGGGCTGGAAGAGACCCCATTGGCCTGATGTCGGCACAGGTGTCTCTGCAGGACCTGCAGGAAGAACCAGCATGGACCGCAGGAGCTGATATGACGTCACCAGAAGTGAGTAGACAGACAGGAAACACTGGAAGAAATGGGCTGGCTGGAATACACAGGCTACGCGCTCGGAGCTTCAGCTCCTTCTGGAGGCCTTCAAAATTTCTTACCTGCCTGTCAACAGTGTACAAGCAAAAATGTTAAATTTCAGCACCTGCCGAGGAGTAAAATCATCACAGCCCGGCTAATCAAAAATTACCAAGGATTGAAGCGAGAAGACCTGCTGAACATGTCATTGGCAAGTGAGAGAGGTTCAGGACACCAGAGCACCAGAGTAGAGGTAAGTAGAGTTGGGTGAGTAAAGCCTGAGCTTGAGCCGAACATTGGCTGTTTGCCCCGTTTGGGAAACACTCGAATTTTCAGGGTGTTTGACAGGTGGCCACCCCGCCAAACGCCCTGCAATGCACTGCGTGAGCTTTTTTTTTTCTTTTTCGAGTGCAGCAGGCGGCGTGATTTTCAATAGATTTAGATCGGGGGACACTGTTTTTTATTTTTCATTAAAGGAATTGTAAGAACTATCTCTGTGTTCTTTTTACTTTTTGACACTTTTTTGGTGAATGGGTAGAGGTACTATGTACCCCATACTCATTTACATGGGGGCAGCCAGGATTGGGGGGCTTCTTTGTTAAAGGGGGCTTCCAGGTTCCGATTAGCCCCCTGCCTGCATACCCCCACAACCACCAGCCAGGGTTGTGGGGAAGAGACCACTGAGCCCCCCTGCAGCAAAGCACCTCCCATGTTGAGGGCGTGTGGCCTGGTATGGTTCAGGGGGGGGGGGGGCGCTCGCTGAGTCCTAACTAGGGGGGGGGAGTCCTAACTAGGGGGGGATAACTAGGGGGGGGATAATTTCAGGTGCAGTGGTCTCTGGCTCACGAAACCCTACAGTCCACTACAGTTGTTTTAGCCATTAGCTGACCATACCATATCCATTCTAACCATACCTTGTCAAACTTCGCTGGAGACTGTCTGCTCTTATAGGTAAGTCTATAGAGGGGCAGCACCAAGTTTATAGAATGGCACCAAGATTCTCTTGTGGGGGGTTCCACCGACTTCCATCTAAGGAGGAAGGATTTCCCTTCTGGCATAGAACAGGGAAAACGTCAAACAGAGCTTAGTGTATCTGTCTCCCTGCACCTCCTCCAGGTAACTCAACAGGAGAATCAAGCCTCGTACACACGACCGAGAAAACTCGACGGGCGAAACACATCGTTTTCCTCGTCGAGTTCCTTGTTAGGCTGTCAAGACACTCGACAGGGCAAGTTTCTCCATTCCCGTCGAGGAAAAAGAAGACATGCTCTCTTTTTGGCTCGACGGGATCCTCGGCAGTTTCCTCGTCGAAAAATGTACACATGACCGGTTTCCTCAGCAAAAAAAAAATCCCAGCAAGTTTCTTGCTGGTTTTTGCCGAGAAACTTGGTCGTGTGTACGAGACCTTAGGGGTTTGAGCTCGACCCGTGTTCCACACACGCTACTTAGGGTGTCAAGTAGCGTGGGGCATGACCAGATTGCCAAAATTAACCTACCTCCTGTCTACACCTGGGGCATAACGGGTCACAATGAGGGTATATGCAGGCCAGTCTCTGTGGGGTGTAGTAGGCCCTGTGGAGAAATTTGAGTTGTATGAACCTGTCTTTTGCTGCTATCATCGAGAGGATAAAAGTCCAGACACTATATTTAAAGGATTTTTTTGTTGTTTTTATTGTTGCACTTTAAGCATAATTAAAATCACTGCTCCTAAAAAAAACGATTGTTTTTAAGAAAAAGTTCTGCATTGATACATGTCCCCCAGGACAGTACCTGGCCCCTCATGCCCCTTTTATGGCCAATTGCTTGCATATAAGCCTTGAAAATGGGTACTGTTGATTTTTCCTGTTCAGCTCCTATAGATTTCAATGGGGTTTTCTGTTCGGGTTAGAACTTTTCCCCTGTTTGGGGAGTTCTGCTGCGAACCGAACAGGGGGCTATTCGGCCCATATCTAGAAGTAAGTATAGTTCTGCTTTAATAAAAAAATGTGGCATGCACCATCTTAGATGCATCTTGACCCATTTAGAATTGACCGGCTTCTTTTTCTTGTTAAAAAAAGTATTGACTGGCTTCTTCACACAATGCACCATTGTGAACCGGCCCTTTGGAGCAGTATACAAAAGTTTCGTAAACCACAAAACCAATTACAATTCAGCTTTATGGGAACTGAAATCTGATTATGTGAATGACTCTGCTTTGTACATCTTCATTGCTCTTTGCATCTCTTGTCTGCCTAAGCATGAAAATCGAAATAATTTTAATAAGAATGAAGATGAAGAATATAATAGCAGAGGAATGCCTTCACTATTGAAAGACTGGTCTTAGATAAACAATGTTACCCCAGAAACCAGGAGAACAACACAGAAAATGATGTGAATGCCTTTCAGTTGCGTAGGGGTTAATCGGGAACTATTTGCGAGTGGGATGACTTAGCGTAAGGTCTTTGATCTTTAGGTTCACAGAATGGAACACACCCCTCCCAGCTCATAACCAGTGTGTGTATGACACTCCCTTCTATGGGGGAACAATGCCTTTATTTCTGTGTCCAGTGCAATCAATATCCAGCACAGAGAAATTCAATGATGCTAAAAATGTCACTAATACATGTATTGAATGAAGGAAATGTGCAGTTCATGCTACATGCAATCAATGAAATTCAATTTTGGAGCTGTAAGGCCTCGTACACACGACCGAGAAACTCGACGGGCGAAACACATCGAGTTCATCGTCGAGTTCCTTGTTAGGCTTGTCGAGGAACTCGACAAGCTTGCTTTGCGTACACACAGTCAAGCCAAAATCTCCTCGTTCTCAAACGCGGTGACCTACAACACATACAACGGCAGGGGAAGTTCGATTCCACTGGCTAAACTCTTGGGGCTGCTTTTGCTAATTTCATGTGTTTCCGTGTTAAGTAAAAGTTTGGCAAGAGACATTTGCACTTTTCAGTCTGTTACAGCGTGAAAAATGTGTTATCTCCATTACAAATGCTACTTTTACTCCCGTCTCATACTTTATTCTGAGCAAGCGCGGGTTTCTTAGCATACAGACGTCCGAGTTTCTCGTTGAAAACCAGCCCGACCAGAAACTTGACGAGCCAAATCAGACTCCCGTCGAGAAAATAGAGAACTTGCTCTCTTTTTGGCTCGTCGAGGTTCTCGACAGTTTCCTCTACGAAAATGTACACACGACCGGTTTCCTCGGCAAAAAAATATCTCCCAGCAAGGTTCTTGCTGGTTTTTGCCGAGAAACTCGGTCGTGTGTACGAGGCCTAAGTATGGGTAGATTCCCCTTCCAGAGTTACAATATTGCCACGGGATGGCTGTAAACGGCTTTATCAAACCCCAGTTTGCTGGAATGTTCATGCAAAGTTCTAGAAGATGATAGCAAGTGTTCTGATGCTGCATGTTATCTTTAGAAGGTTTTCCAACTTGTTGGAATATCTCAGGGCAACCAGGCCAGTCCTTCCCTTTTCATTGTGATAGGAGGGAGGTAAGCTGTTAACCATGCATGTATCAATTCAGTCCATGAGACATCTGCCCATCTTTGGCTAGCCTTAGTTACCATCATAATCAGGCACCTTTCTCTTGCAAATCAGTCTGACACTCATTTACTAAACAAACGCTTTTGTGTGATTGTGACATCTCCATCCCTAGACAGAGGCTGAATTAGCTTTCCAAAAATCAGTAGCAGAGTTATCACGGCGCTTGGAAAGTTTAAGCATTTAAGCTCACACGCCTAATGCCGCGTACACACGACCAATTTTCATGATGAGAAAAATGCAATTTTTTAAATTGGTCATTAAAAACGATCGCGTGTAGGCTCCGGAGCATTTTTCTCGACGAAAAAAATGGGCATTAAAAATTTCGAACCTGCTCTATTTTTTCTCGTTGTTTTTCACGTCGTCGTTTTTCTCGTCGTCAAAAACGGTCGTGTGTAGGCTTTAACGGCGGGGGAAATATCGCGCATGCTCAGAAGCAAGTTATGAGAAGGGAAATTTGCATAATCAGCCCAAAGGGTGGCGCCATTCGAATGGAACTTCCCCCTTATAGTGCCGTCGTACGTGTTGTACGTCACCACGCTTTGCTCGCGCATTTTTTTTTCACGATCGTGTGTATGCAAGGCAGGCTTGACAAGAATCACGTCAAGAATCATGACATGAAAAATGGTCGTGTGTATGCGGCATAAGTCATAGCTAGGAAAAAGTTTTACTCTGGACCGGTGCTACTTTCATCAACAGAGTAAGGAAGTTATGAATCAAGTTACAGTCTCAAGTAAGAACAGCCACAGAATGTCATTAAAGAGGCCATCTTACTTTCTTAGCATCAGTGTAGCTCCACCACCCACTGATAAAGCAAAATTGTTGCTATTCCCTGTATGAGTTCTTAGGTTAGTGTGGTGCTTACTAATTAATAAATACAGTAAAAATGTAAAAAAAATTATCAAACCTGTGAAATATAAAGTGTAATAATTGACATAAGCCTCATGTGTGCATCTTATCCATAAATACCTTGGTTTTTTGTTTCTATAAGGCTTCATTTCCATGGACGTTTTTACAGCCACTTTTTTAAGCCTTTTTTACAGCTTAAAAACACCTGTCCATGTTTTTTTTTTTTTTTTTTAAACTGGAGCTCAAAAACGCAGCGGTAGCGTTTTTGAGCGTTTTTGCGCGTTTTTGAGCGTTTTTTAACGTCTGGCGTTTTTACAGCTCTAACGCTGGAGCTTCAGAACGCACTCGTCCTGTTTTTTTTTTTGCAGCTTAAAAACGGCTCAGCCATCTACAGCTCAAAAACGTCATGGTGGGCATGAGGCCATAGACTAACATGGAGAGCCGTTTTTAAGCTGCAAAAAACGCTCAGAAAAGTGGCTGTAAAAACGTCCAAAAACGTCCATGGAAATGAAGCCTTAGTATAAATTCATTACCATGTGTGGATTGCCTTTACCAGTGGACTAAATTTATAGTGCCATAATTATATATACAATTTGTTAGTGCTAAACGCAAAAAAAGTCTCTTTATGTAAAGTCACAAATATGGTATCCACTGTGTGAAGATTAAAGTGACCAGTGCTCAAACTTTATAGCATCCAGTGTTCATTAGTGCAACCACTCTGTGCTCCCCTCTGTTGCCACCACACTTACCAGAACATAATAACTCTTTATGAAATTGGGTCTGCAAGCGTTTTGGAATTTGCATACAGTCTCCTTTTCTAGTCACGAAAAAGCCAAGACAGCCTCCAATAGCATAATTTAGTTTTATTTATGCCATAAAAACATTAAAAAACTACTCACAGGATAATAATGCTTGTATAACACAAGCCAGGAGTCCTCAAATTACATCCTAAACTCTTCTGTGTTCCATCAGCCGGAAATGCAACAGCGGAAGTGACACATTTCGGCCAACGCGTTTTGTCACACTGAAATGCTGCTTTGGCGTTTTATCTCCCCAATCATGCACACATAACGGAGGGAAAAGGCAGAAAATTCTTCTAACAAGCATGTTACTGGCTGGATCACTCGGTGAAAACAGAGGAAAAAAGCTAAATTCAGAGCATCATCAGCCTGGTACTGTGGATTTTGGTGGACTTTTTTAAACTTTATCAAGTTACCTACGTGTGATAGCATGTGCAGGTGACAGATACTGTTAGACCCCCAATATCTCCCCTGCCCTCCAATGCAGCTATTCAAACACAGATTGTGCTTGAATAACTGCATCCTCGGCTAAAGTAGCCAAGGAATGATAGCTGTGACCCGGAAATTCACATAATACACATCATTTCTGGGGCCATTAGTCACAGGAGGGATCGAAGAATAGATATTCCCAGGGTTCCTCCTGCTCTCACTGGCAAAACCGTTTTCAATGGTCCTGGGCTCCTCATTAAACAGGAGAGCCTGGGAACCACTGTGGGTGCCACCGGTGGGAAGGGGCGCACTTTGATAGCCCCATAAAAGTGACCGGGCAGCTCTAGAGCCACCCAATAATTTTTATCAGAAAACTCTTCACAGCAGTAGCTGTTAGCTTGATTTAATCACCTGTCTACCATCAGGGGTCAAGTCCTGGGGAAAAAAGTGTGGGAACTCCCACCCAAGATCCACTCCCCCACCAAAAAAAAAAATGATAAGCTCATATGCATAATTACTAAACCGCATGTTTTTTTATTTGTTTTTTCGATCCACTGTACCTTAGTAATCCTTTATGTTACTGGCCGCTTTCTGTATATGGATTCATCGGGTAGTGTGCGGATATTCCGTCACTTCCTCGATGCCGCACTGTCTCCTGGGAGTTTTTGTCATTGTTCCCAGGAGACATTGCGGCATCGAGGAAGTGACGGAATACCCACACACTACCCGATTAATCCATATACAGGAAGCGGCCAGTAACATAAAGGATTACTAAGGTTCGCCTGCCCCTGACAGTGACTCGAGCTGGGCATCGCCGCTTAGTGAAGGATTGGCTCGGGCGGCTCAGCTGCTCTAGTCCTGCAAAGGGAACTGCGTTCCTGCTGTGAAAAAAGTGCAGGAACTCCGTTCCCACGCGTTCCTGCAGGACTTGAGCCCTGTCTACCGTGCTGTTTTTAAATGCGCCTTGGTAGACAAGTGGTCCCTCCGAATCTTCTCCCAGTGCTGCATAAACCGATGGCAAGAATGTCACGGTTCACAGCCTCCTCCTGCCTTGCGCCTCCTCTTCCTGGGTAATAAAACTGTGGGTACCTTTTAGGATGGACTGAGCTTCTCATGGGGCCTCTTACTGATCCCGGGGCCTCGGGCAGTGCCCAATTGACCAGTCTGCCCCTGCAACCGGCCCAGGTGGTGCGTGCAGAATGCAGAATCGGCCAGGGGAGATCTCTTCCTGTCAGCCCATAGCTTTCCATCCATGGCCTGTTCTTTTTGGAATATTTTTTTGAAAGATTTTTCTTGCTGTACTTTTTTTCACTGCTAGATGTCCTCCATCAGTCAACCCACTTCCCTAGAGCCCAGATACTCCTGGACTCGCCCCAGTCTGTGACTGGACAGTGAAAAGAGAAGTAGCACAGTGATTAGCTCATTGCTCTGTCCCGCCTTCTTTTCCTATCAGCATGCTTCTTGTCATCACATGAACTAATTACCAGGCCAAATTCAGGTAGTTTCACTGCTTGTATTTAAAAATACATTTACTGATGCATTGTCTATTAGAGAGCTGCATTAATTTGTGTAATTTCTATCTGGCCAAGGTTTAACTTTAAAAACAAATTCTGTCTGTTGCAGTTTAGCCTCTCTTACAACTGCTTTTTGCATAGTAAAGAAAGGTCATGCACATAAAATGCACTGGTAGAGTGTTTTACCTCTCCCCCTTCCCTTCTGGAAAACATACAGGAACCGTATATAAAAACACATGAAAAAATGCTATCTGATGAGCACAAAAATATAGACATGCTGAACTATAGGACCATAAAACACTATAAATATAGTGCAAGAGTAATACTATATGTTATGTTATATCTGCTTATTGTGTTACATTTTCCTCATCTGCGCAACTGTTGAATTACAATTTACTTGCTACTTCTAGGCTTTTTCCACACACAGAAACAAAAACATTCCATTGCATACAGAGTGATTCAGCATTGTAATTATATATAGTAGTGGTAGCATTTATTACAATAGTCTTGAAGTACAGGTTGCCAGGAAGTTCTTACTATACTGTATTTTGGGTGTCATTTTTTGGGTGTAAATTGGACAAAGTTTAATGTGCAAATTGCAGGAAGCACTTAAAATACATTGAATCATAAAGCAACTAAAAAAAACACACAAGGGAATGTAAGTGATGTCTAAATTGGGAGTTATACTACACAAAAATAGTACAGAATTGGTAATAAGGTGTCACTGGAGAATATTAAACTTTGCATAGTCACTTTGGAGATGTAGAACTTGGCTCTTGAAATGAGATGGAAACCCCATAGCCCTAAAACTGCCCATACATGTGGAAATTTTCAGTTAGACTCAGCCACTATCTATTAATTGGGAATTGCACATATGATTCAAGTAATCCCCAGAAACATAGAAATCTACCATAAGTTCAGTCGACCACCAGAACTTTGAATAATTATGGATCAATAAAATGACAGCTTTAATCCAGTTTTTATTGTCCTTTCTGTGCAATTTTGATCCCATCCCCTTCCAGTCAATCAAAACCACCGCTTTATGTCTTCAATTATAGCCACAAAGAACCGAAATTCTGATTCTTCTGTCAAATTGCTTTGCTTATGGCCTAAGACTGGCCATACACGCTTTGAATCTTGACCAGTTCAGCAGGAAATGGCAGAGATTCTAACTAGTAATGGGCAGGTTGAATGTACCAAGTTCATCAGCTTGGGTACAACCAGCCTGCTGGATTCTCTTGCAATAGCAGCTGCTAGCGATAATCACTGTCTTCTCCCGGCAGGGATGGCTTCCCCTGTCTGCCCCCGCCTTCCCCACCAGACAATGCCTGCAGGGGGGATTCCCACACTGTCTTTGTTGAAGGGGGAATCCAACAGTTTTTTTTCCTGCGCTCCTTGTATGGCAGGCCTAGTGCGGTCTATTAGTGATTCCTTTTTTTTTATTTTTTTTTTATTCAACCAGCAAGTTGAACAAAAACAAAATGACTTGATTTCCCCACCCACACATTTAAGGTGGATGAGGAAATCTTCCCTATTGAGATATTGTATTCTGACAACCAGTCTGCCCATACATGGATCAAAATTTGGCTGGAGAAATTTCAATTCATATATGACCAGCTAAAATTATTATAAATGCGCTAGGAATATATGGCGTACCTAATGAGTTATACTGGATAAATTCCTACTTTGCCTCATTTTAAATCAATGGTCATATTCCGAAACCTTCAACAAACGTAGAAATATTATCAGTAATTAAAGGACAGATTTAGTATCTGAAAATTTTCAAGCTGTATTTCTTTTCTAAAGCATCATGTCTCCTCTGTGTACAGAGACAAAAGCCAAAACAAATGGCAGTGGTTCAGATATAAAGAGCGGAGATCATTTTCCTTTGCTGTGGGTAGTATGTGTTTACTTGATATTATCCTGCTGTGTATTTTGCTCTAAGCCTGTGACATGCAGGCCATGTGTGACTCTCAAAGGACTTTTCTAGTCTGGAAAAACATTTCTAGTAATGATCAGGTTATTACGTGTTCAAATGTTTAACCCCTGTACATGGGCATGGTTACGGAAGCTTTCAAGAGCACTTAGAAGGTTAACACAGACAAGTCATTAGCAGTCATTTGGATTTTAGGATATTTTTTACAACAAACAATTTTGTCTTGGGTGGATGGTAAATACAATTTCCATTACACGTCCCTAGAGACACATAAGGCTGATTCTGGTCATAGCAAAGTAGCAGCTTTGGCATCCTTCATGAGACCAACATTGAAATGAATTGCTATAGGTGCAGAGAACTCTACACTCAATCATTGGATTGCCTGAACTGACTTGGACCTTGCCCCGTCAGACAGTAATGTTGACCAGTTACGCTACCCAACTGATTTACCACAGGAGCATGAGGGATGTAGCTTTGCCCCTGGGACATTGACCCTAAGTTCCTGCTTATTTTCTTGTAGATAATTTGTCTCTGTACTTACCTCTAAAATTCTTTGTAATAATTTGGCAAAGAGCTGCGCAAACTGTTGGCGCTATATAAATCCTTCCTGTATAATATTAATAAAGCGAACTGAGCCATATCTACCATAAGGGGCTTGTGAAATGTGATTTCACCGCTCATCCTTAGGCTACATATAGGGCTGTCTTTTCAATAATAGCACCAGTGGCGGCTGGTGCTCAAAATTTTTGGGGGGCGCAAACAAACGAAAAAAAAAAAAAAAACAATTGCAGCCTCACTGTGCCCATCAATTGCAGCCACTGTGCCCATCAAACAGAGCCACTGTGCCCATAAAACGCAGCCACTGTGCCCATCAATTGTCGCCACTGTGCCATTAAATGCAGCCACTGTGCCCATCAATTGTCACTGCTGTGCCCATCAATTGTCACCACTGTGCCATCAATTGTCGCCACTGTGCCATGCCATCAATTGTCGCCACTGTGCCATCAATTGTTACTACTGTGCCATGCCATCAATTTTCGCCACTGTGCCATAAATTGTCGCCACTGTGCCATCAATTGTCACCACTGTGCCATGCCATCAAATGCAGCCACTGTGCCATGCCATCAAACACAGCCACTCTGCCATCATTTATCGCCACTGTGCCCATCAATTGTCACCACTGTGCCATGCCATCAAACGCTGCCACAGTGCCATCAATTGTCACCACTGTGCCATGCCATCAAACGCTGCCACAGTGCCATCAATTGTCGCCACTGTGCCATCAATTGTCACCACTGTGCCATCAATTGTCGCCACTTTTCCATGCCATCAAATGCAGCCACTGTGCCATCAATTGTCGCCACTGTGCCCATCAATTGTCACCACTGTGCCCATCAATTGTCACCACTATGCCATGCCAAACGCAGCCACTGTGCCCATCAGTTGTCGCCACTGTGCCCATCAATTGTCGCCACTGTGCCCATCAATTGTCGCCACTGTGCCCATCAATTGTCGCCACTGTGCCATGCCATCAATTATCGCCACTGTGCCCGATAAAATGCTGCCAGATTGCCCCCCTGCCTGGCACTTACCTTTCTGGGGTCATCATCCTCCTTCCACTATCCCTCGATGTCTTCTCCTGCACTCGATGTCGCTTCAGCCAATCAGGTTACCGGTAACCAGGCCCGGTGAACCTGATTGGCTGAGACGCCTGTCAGTGTTAACCAGGGAACACACACCCCCTGCGTCCCCTGGTTAACTATTTGGAGCCGCTGGCTCTGATAGACACTTCCAAAAACAAACCACCTGCCGTTATTTAGATGGCCGGCGCCAGGGGGCCGGCCATCTGAATAGTGGGCAGTGGAGACAATACATAGATTCATGCAATGCATGAATCTATGTATTGTTTTAGTGGCGGTGCAGGAGAGAGGGGGGCGGCGTTCCTGCACCCACTATCGACGCACCGCCACTGAATAGCACTCATGAATGAGTGCCTAGAGGTGCAGGGTGACAGCACCATACAACATTTACAAATTGTGGTGACCACCACTGGACATTTGTCGCTAACATTGGCAAAAGAACACGGGAAATTAATTACAAGGTCTTATATAATTCAGGTAACATGAATCCATTTCTCATTTCTCTTTTATGGCAGACTAAACATATGGAAAGTAACCTTGCATATAAAGTAGAACCTATGCCACCTTCAATAGCGCATTCTAGCATTATATTTACTAAAATAATCATATGACTCAAGAGGTGGAACTTAAAGAAAAGGCTATCATCATTCACATGTGCCTAGGGCAGCATGATCTCTAAATACAGTTCTGGGTACAGTTTAAATGTTAAATGTCAGTCTTATTTTCTATATATAACTATACAAGCACATTCACAAATGTTATTAATGCTCTTTTATATACAAACTGGTTCTTTAATTGTCAGATGCTCTGTCCATAAAGAATTGATGCATGCACATCAAGGTTATTAATATTGATGAATTCTACAATAATTTTTTTATATCAGATTTTTTTTATTGATAGTTTTCAAATTAAGGGTACAGACTTGACAAAACATGTTGAACAAGTCACAAGAAGAACAGAAAAAGACAAGAAAAAAAAATTATTACAGCAAAACATCATTCAGAATAAAGTCTGCAATAACACTTGCACAGATATCTCATACAATTATTTGTTCAATGAAAAAGAATCTTGCAAAGATGGAAGTATGGCTCTGATAATATTTAACTAATCAAAAATCTATAGGATTTGAGGAGTCCACCCAGCAAGACCAAATATGGCCAAATTTTCACAGAATGTTCCACAAATAGTAGTTAAGTTTTCACACACCTATATAGTTTTTGTAACCATTCTCCTTCAGTGAGGAAAGGTGGGTTTGATGAAGAAACCCATTTAATGGCATGTATTCTGCATGCAGCAAATAGTGCTCTAGAAACTGCTAGAATCTTGTATTCATCTCAGTAGGTAATAGAGTCTGACTCCAATAAGGATGGCCATACTGTACATTATACAATTTTCCTTTTCAATTTCCTTTAGATTTACCTTTAATGTTGTAGTGCAAGGGCCTGCTTGATTGCACACAAATTGAAAGTTTTTAGGTTTGACCTCATATTATATGGTTTTGGTAAATCTAAAAGAAAGTTGTACAAGACAATGTTAATAAGTATGGCCAGCCTAATGCCGCGCACACACGATCAGGCTATCAGGATGCCCGGCCAAATGACATCAGAATTCCAACGAAATTCCATCGGAGAAAAATAGAACATGTTCCATATCTAAACTCCGATGGAATTCATCGGAATTTCCGAAGAAAAAACTCTGATGGGGTTACACACGATCGGAATATCCGACGGAAAAAGTCAGTCTGACTTTTTCCATCGGAAATTCCGATCGTGTGTACGCGACATAAGGTACAAATTATATATATATATATATATATATATATATATATATATATATATATATATGGAAATGTGTCGCTTTAAAAAGTCAGATAATCAAATATATTGGGGGTTATTTATTAAAGGCAAATCCACGTTGCACTACAAGTGCAAAGTGCACTTGAAAGTGCAGTCGCTGTAGATCCGAGTGGGACATGCAAGGAAAATAAAAAACAGCATTTTAACTTGCACATGATTGGATGACAAAATCAGCAGAGCTTCCCCTCATTTCAGATCTTCCCCTCATATGTACAGCGACTGCACTTCCAAGTGCACTTTCAGTGCAATTTCAAGTTCACCTTGCACTTGTAGTTTGCACTTGCAGTGCAAAGTGGATTTGCCTTTCGTAAATAACCCCCATAGTGAGCCAAGTGCAAGTGACCACATGTGTAGCTATAAAACAATGGTAACATAGGGGTTGATTTACTAAAGGCAAATTTGATTGGCTATTCTTTGCAAAGTGATCTTTCCCTCATTTACTAAGATCTGGAGCAACTAAACTTGCAGAGTGCAACTGCACTTTGCAAAGTGCACAATCTATTTGTCTTTAGTAAATCAACCCCAATGTGTCATATGACAAAAGCTTAGAGACTAAAGACTAGAGACTCCCATGCAAAGAGTTTGAGTATAGCCTCAGATTGGTTTAATGGGAAAAATTTAAATGTACCATCATCCGAAATTAATTAGGAAATAAAGGGACACCAGGAATAGAGGGGTAGTGGCTGCTAGTACCACAGACTCACACAGACTATTACCTAGTAAAGATGTGTATCAATGGACTTTCTCGGTACTGATAACATGAGTCAATATAATATAAAAATTACATTTATTATACATAAAAACATACAATGTTCCGTAAATAAAACAAGGCTAGAGACTCCCACTTAATTTCTTAACACAACCCAGTTGTCAAAGAGTGGAGAACTAGAGTAACAGGTGAGACAGAAAATCAAGGAAAAATACACAAAAAAACATTTCTGAAAATAGGAATTACCTATACATTCGGCATCTAAGATATGTGTGTAAAAGAAAGACACTATTGTCTACTGTCATTAGAGACAACAACTAAATTTCCGCATGGTAACATTGCATATACAACATTATAGGAAAATATTTTTTTTATTTAAGTAACTTGAATAAACCTTTACTATGCCAGCACCGATGATGTAGAAGAATGAATAAGGGGGATTATTTGCAATGCAAAAAAAATATGGCTGCATGATGAGGTAATGTCTTCATCCATCAAATACCATTGAAGTGGGCCACGTTAATTATCCACTAGGCACTTCAACAATGGAGAGATCAAGACAGGGGCTACATCAGGAAGCCTAGATCAATCTGGTTTATTCAGCCTTTGTCTATTACTGGCAAGCCATGGGGGATGGTTTCGTTATTGAAACTGTTTCATCGGGGAATAGAGACCAAAGTCATGTCTGATGGAAACTATGGAGCTAAGTGGCCATAAAATGAGAGTGGCTCATTCATAACCATGAAAAGACAGAAGGTACTACAGATTTTGTATGCAAACTCGGTATTTACAAAGCACTAGTCACTGCTTTTGTTTACTTGGAAACCCAACACAGTGGAATTTTGCTAATTTTGTGCAATAAAGTACTCCTCTGTAATTATCTAATGTTTTATTTTACTAAAATTAATTTGTCAGTTCTTGTCTGCACCTGTTTTATTTTTCTCCTGTTGTACATTAAATTGTGTAACATAATAAAGGTTGCCCAGAAGCATTAGATGTCCATTGTTTAAGAATTCCTTTCAACAAGTGCAAGCAACAATGAAGTAGTCTGTGTGCAAAGCCTACAATGTAATGGGCAAAGCTATTTCAGTAAAGTGGGGTACGCTGGAAGAAAAATTCCGTACGAAGCACGATCGTTTGATTTTCATATAGTGTGTACACAACTTTTGACATCCGATTCAGACTTTGCAAAACAAAAATTTCCGAAGAGACAAACGGCAAAAATGTTCTCGTACGTGAACAGAACTAATGATTTTCTCTTAATGTGTACTGTTTTCATACGGTTCTCATATAAGAAAAATCAGATATAGAAGACAACGCATGATCAATATAAAATAAACAACAAAAAAGCCTTTGTCTATGAGAATTTTTGTGCAATATTTCCATCCTCGGTTTAGACATGCTTTGAATCATCGAGAAAAACCGGACGATCGTTCGCCCGATTTTCTTATATTTCAATAGTGTTTATTCATTTCCTTCACAAAAAAAAAAAAAAAAAAGAAGAACATACCAATGTAACGTCTTTCTATAAGAAATGATTTTTCAATCTGGTTAACATCACAAAGTGCTGTTGTCTTTTGGGGATACAACCTCCCATATCATATGAAAAACCACATCATGTAATTGGCAAATTAGACGTTTTTTCGCCAGATTTTCTTATAGTGTGTACCAACCTCAGGTCTTTCCATGAGCAGGTAAGAAGAAATATAATCTCCTATGGGTGCCCCCATATGACCTGAATCATTGGAGTAGAACCGTAGTTAGGCTTTTTGGGCCAAATCCACAAAGATCCGGCGTAACTTAATTTTTTGCATTTAAGTTACACTGCCCTAAAATTTCTACCTAAGTGCCCGATCCACAAAGCACTTACCTAGAAATTTTGGGCTGTGTAACTTAAATTCCGCCGGCGCAAGGTGTTCCTATTTTCATGGGGGCGATTCCCATTTAAATTAGGCGCGCTCCCGCACCGGCCGTACTGCGCATGCTCGTGACGTCATTTTCCTGACGTGCATAGCGCGAAATTACGTTACGCCGAGCTTTGTGGATTGCGACGGGTCAATAAAGTTGCGTCAGGAAAAAAAAAAGATACGGCGCGAAGAACAAAATTCAAAATAAAAAAAAAATCGCGTCGCTGGACAGAAAGGTCTGTTTTTACAAGGTGTAAACAGTTTACACTTTGTAAAAGCAGCCCTAATTTTGCGTATGCAAACTAAAACTTACGGAAAAAAAAACGAAGCTGAAAAGCTTCGTGGATCTCCGTAAGTGCTAATTTGCATACCCGAGGCGGCATTTCGACACGAAATGCCCCCAGCGGCGGATGCGGTACTGCATCCTAAGATCCGGCAGTGTAAGTCCATTACACATGCCGGATCTTCTGCCTAACTATGGAAAACTGATTCTGTGGATCAGTTCCATAGTTAGGAACAGGGATACGACGGCGTAACAGCAATTACGCCGTCGTATCCCTTTTGTGGATTTGGCCCTTTATGGCCAATGTACATTTTTTGGTTGGGTTGGATTTTTTTTTCCAACAACCAAAAAATCTCCTGTGTCATTGGATTGGAAGATTCCAACCATGCTGCGATAGTCCCTTCTGTGGACCCATAGCTAACTAAGCTTATCAACAATAGAATAGCCTTAACCAAAATATAGGTGAATCAGGGTGGAGTTTGTTCAAATTGGGTCAGAGCTGTCCTAGTTCTGAGTTTTACAGTGATGGTAGGTATGTTGTATAAATGTTGATAATAACATCGCTCTGTAGTTTACTATCTGTACGCATCAATAAAACATCATTGTATATTTTTATATACGCATTACCTGGAAAAATCTCTTACTATTCAAACTGTCTCCTAATAACTGCAATCTGTAACAGTTTTATGATCAAAAAATGGGGAAAACTTGTTGGATGGCATGAACATGTTTACTGTTCCGTTCCAGTGCTTGTGTGTGAGTAATGCATCATGCATTTCTTTTTTATTTACACCTTTGAGTGTCCAAACAATATAAGTCGCAGAGAAAATCGAGTGAAACCACTAATGCCAGCTAAAGCTATTTTTGCTGAATTTCCCATACCAATATTTCATTTATCATCTAGTCACTCATAACGGAGTAAATTAATAAAAGTATGGTAGGGATCCATAATTGTCAACTAATGGCTAGCATAAATCCAAGCATATATGAATAAAACACCAATTAATGCATTTATGATTTATGAAACATGAAATGTACCAGTAACTGGGTTAAATACCAGAATTTGACCTTTTTCAACCTCTTGTATTTTCTTGTAACACAGTAAGGAAGAATAGCAGTTTGGGAAAGTCAGGTAGCCTAAGGTTGGGTTCACACTAGTGTTCCTTGGATGTGGGTTTCCCTGCATTCAACTCCCATGACAGAAGATTGTGACCGTTTCTCAATGGAGCTGGTTCCCCAATCTCTGTGGGGGCTGCAGAGCAGATTGCACAGGGTGTCCTGTGCGTCTTTGGCTCAGTTTTTAGGTCTGAATTCCTGATTCATCCCTGAAACAGAGAACAGGGACGCACCTTACACCTGCTGTGAACCGCATCGGTATTAGGTGCAAACCCAGAATGAATACATGTGGTGACAAAAAACATGCCAACAGGCGGACAGAGCAGAGAGATTACCTTATTAGCCTGTTGCTGCTCCATTTCTGTCCAATCATATGCTATGGGCAAGCAAGTGACTTAGCTGTGTTGGTTTACTGAATTAGAGAAAAAGCAGACTTTAATGAAGTAAAGAGATAAGAAACAGGGTGCCAATCTGCATTTGTTAAAATAGGTCACCTTGTTTTAAAGGTTGAAGGTTCCAAGAGTCCGAGCTGAGCATTGCAGACTTTCTCAGACAAATTGGTATGTTTTCCTTTGAATACTTCATTAACAATCTTCCAGACCTCAACAACTTTTTGTATTCCCAAGCCCTTATAAAATGAGCCCCTTTGAACCCCCAAAATGTGTTGACCTATCAAATACATTGACAAATAAAATGAATGAGAAGAAATACTTTAGGACTGTCCAACTCTTCCTTATCTTTCTACCCTTTTTACCTAATCAGGACCCTAACAATTCCAAGAGAACCATGCTCTTCTACCACACTTTCATGCAGATTTGTCTTGTGAAAGCTATGGCTGAAAAAGGCAAGCAGAGAGCAAAGGACTAGTCACCGGCATTGCCTGTGGTCTTTCTGCAGCTAATGTGTCTTACCATGACTTGTTCTGAACTGGGGGTTATGTGTGGAGGTGGCCAACTTGGTGGAGGCAGAATTTTGCTTCCTCCTATCAGATCTACCCCTCTGATGACTGGTAACCTGGGAGCTGGTGTTCATTAAGATTACCATCAATACTTCATCAAAAAGCATCAGAAGAGGTATAAAAGCCCAGATCTACAAATTAAGTGGCACAAAAGCAGGGGTATCCTCACACTGCTATTTTTCTGGAAGAATTCAAGGCAAAAATAACCTTTTAATATATTCCTTGTAGGGTAGCGAATCTTTACTTTTTGAGTTCAGGTCCACATTAAGGGCCTGATCACACTACTGTGTTGTGGTAATGCACACCTTAATGCAACACATGTTAATGTAGATTACTCACATTGGTATAATGTGGTGCCCTTCATTTTGAATAGCACTCCAATATACCTTGCTGAGAAACTAATGTGCATTGCATTGTGGGGCAATGCAAAGCCAGAAATGCTACATGCACCATTTTTTATGTATTTTGGTGCTTCGGGAAGGCCATTCAAAATCAATGCACATTGATGTGTAGCATAATGCATGTTAGTGTGCATGTGCCAATGCAGTGCCATAGTATCAATAGGCTCTAAGGTGCCCATGTTGTGGGCAATCCTATCACCTAATAAACACAACCTTAAAATCTTTGTTTGATAGTTGCAGTGCATTGTTGTACATATAATAGAGTTTATTTTATAACAGCATTTATTATACCCAGTGACTTGTACAGAAATTGACATCACCACTGTATCAGTAATTTAAACAAAATGGTTAAAACAAATGATTACTATCTACTGTGGTATTTTATAACATCTGCTGACAGCAGTTTTCCCTCTTCTGTTCAGTAAACTTAAACGCATTGACCGTAGATGTAATATGTACTCTATAAGTGTATGATGTTTGTTTAACATTTATTGGTTCTCCCTTAACAAACACACACTTCTCATGGTTTGCTTGACACTTTACCTTAGTATGGCAGCACTAACGTGTAAACAATCAACAACTAATCCTTACTCTTCGCAAACATACCAGATTGGCAAAGCTGTCTTCCAATTAAAGCACATGTAAAATCAATCAGCTAACAGTTAACCTGTTATCCAGGCCAGGTTATCTCACATTGCTTCTGGGTAGGACTTCTGCCCCTTTTTACATGACTATGTGGTTTCTCATGCATATACATGGACAAAGCTGCACAGTGCCCAGAGAGAAAGCTTAGCTGGAACCAGAAAACACTATAGAATCATAGGAACCACAGCAGGGCCATCTTTAATATGGTTTGGGCCCTGGGCAAACATTTTTTTGGGCCCCCCTCCAGCTTACTTTGGGCCTGGCTGGTTCACATGTATGTGTTTTGGCGGTCCTCATTTGTGCAGGTACAGCAGCCCATTGATTTGAATGGGCTGCCATGCCTTTGTTTCCTGTAGAAATGTATTTAAAAATACAGTTGCCTTGAAATCCATTCTGCTTTTGCACCATGCTACTTACCTGCAGTTCTTGCACACACAAACGCACTGTGTTTTTAAAAGCGTGACCTAAACATCTAAAAATGCAGCAAGTTTGACAGTGCGGGAACTGCAGATAAGTCACAGCAGACAGCAGAATGGACAGACAGTGCTGTATTTCAGTGCTTGATGGGCATAGGCGTGCCATGTGCGCAGCCTATTACATGAGGCATGCGCTTTTCTTTGCAGGAAACGCATGCATGGCGGCCCATTCAAATGAATGGGCTGCTGTGCCTGCGCAAATGTGGGCAGCCAAAACACATACATGTGAACCAGCCAGGCCCAAAATAAGCCCATCAAGCAGTTAAATACAGACAGTAATGCCATGTGCTCTGAGGCTTTACTCAGCCTGGACTGCAGGTCTGGTCTGTGATTTAAAGAGTTCCTCTATTTTACACATGGCATGGCATGGGGTCCCATGGTGCTAAAGCAGAATGGACAGACGATGCTGTGACCCCATGCCATGCCATGTGTAAAATAGAGGAACTTTTTAAAACACTGACCAGACCTGCAGTGAATCATCAAATATTATAAAGACTTTGGGCACACTCTACAGAAAACTTCTATTTACAATATAGATTAGCAAATAGTGACATACCTTGAGGAGCAGGACATGAAGTCAGCCCCGGGAAGAGCAAACTGGGGGTGTTATAAAATCACATTCTAATTCACTTTTATATACAAGCAGCACCCAGTGGCAGGAAGGGAGAAGTGCACGTCTAAAAGGAAGCCAGGGGTGCTGTACATTTTAAAACACTGGGAAGGGAAGCAGTACTGTCACTGGCTGCGTGCCGCTGATGATTTTCAGCCTGATTTGTGGGCAGCACAGGGGCTTAACGGGAGGCAGGGCTGCCATCAGGAATTATGGGGCCACTTACACAGCTTCAGGCATGGGCCCCCTGGAGCAGAGAACCGGGATGGGGGGTGCTGCCGCCTGAAATTAAGAAGCAGGGGGGGGGGCTGCCGCGAATTTAGAAGCGGGGGGGCCCTTTACAAAAAAAGAAAGAAAGAAAGAAAGAAAGAAAAATATATATAAAAAAAGGGGTGTAGCCATCCGGGGCCCTGGGGACCTCTGGGCCCTTTAATAAAAAGAAAAAAATAAATAAAAAATATATATAAAAAAAATATTTTAAAAAGGGGGTTGCCATCTGGGGCCCTGGGGACCTCTGGGCCCTTTAATATATATTTTTTTTAATAAAAATTAATTACAAAAAAAAGGGGGTTGCCATCCGGGACCTCTGGGCCCTTTAATAAAAAATAAAAAATATATATATAAAAAAGAAACATTTATAAAAAAAAGGGGGGGTTGCCATGCAGGGCCCTGTGGACCTCTGGGCCCTTTAATAAAAAATAAATAAAAAAAATATATAAACAAAAATAAAAAAATAAACATTTATAAAAAAAATAAAGGGTGTTTGCCACATGGGGCCCTGGGGACCTCTGAGCCCTTTAATAAAAATAAAAAAATATATATATATATATATATATATATATATAAATAAAAAGAAAAAAAAGAAATAAAATAATATTTTTTATAAAAAAAATGTTTTTTATAAAAAAAAGGGGGGGTTGCCATCCGGGGCCCTGGGGACCTCTGGGTCCTTTAATAATAATAATAATAATAATAATAATAACATTTATATATATATACATATATATATATATATATATATATATATATATATATATATATATATATATATATATATATATATATATATATATATATAAAAATAAAAGAAATATATAAAAAAATATTTTTTTTATAAAAAAAGGGGGGTTGTCATCCGGGGCCCTGGGGAACTACGGGACCTCTAAAAAAACTACAGACCTCTAAAAAAAATTGCCCCTTTAATAAAAAATAAAATATATTAAAAAATGTAATTTTTTTTAAAAATAAATAAAAAAAGGGGGGTTGCCATCTGGGGCCCTGGGGCCTCGGGGCCCCTGAGGACCCCTAAAAAAAATTGCCCCTCCGGACCCCTAAAAAGGGGGTTGCTTTGGGCCCCCAACAGTGACAGGGCCCAGGGCACCTGTCCCATTTGCCCTGCGGTAAAGACGGCCCTGAACCACAGTACCAAGCAGTGTATGTGCAGCGGTGCCAGGAGATCAAGAAGGCATTGAAGACATAAAGAATTTAATTACTTTAACCATTTGCCTACTGGCCACTTTTACCCCCTTCCTGCCCAAGCCAATTTTCAGCTTTCAGCGCTGTCACACTTTGAATGAGAATTGCGCAGACATGCAACACTGTACCCAAACAACATTTTTATCATTATTTTCACACAAATAGAGCTTTCTTGTGGTGGTATTTAATCGCTGATATTTTTTGCTAAGTAAACAAATTAAGACCAATGGCTAGATTCACAAAGAGTTACGCCGGCGTATCAGTAGAGTTGCGCCGTCGTACCTTAGCTGTCTAGTTCCGCCAGCCGCTAGGGGCGTGAACGCTGATTTACGCCTAGAATGCGTAAATCAGCGAGATACACCGATTCACGAACGTACGCTTGCCCGTCGCAGTAAAGATACACCATTTACGTAAGGCGATTCCCGGCGTAAAGTTAGTCGAACAAATAGTCGTCCGTGAATGGGGCTGGACGTAATTTACGTTCACGTCGAAACCAATATGTCCTTGCGACGTACTTTGGAGCAATGCACACTGGGATATGTCCACGGACGGCGCATGCGCCGTTCGTAAAAAACATCAATCACGTCAGGTCACGAGTAATTTACATAAAACACGCCCCCTCATCCTCATTTGAATTAGGCGTGCTTATGCCGGCCCATTCACGCTACGCCGCCGTAACTTAGGAGGCAAGTGCTTTGTGAATACAGCACTTGCCTCTCTGACTTACGGCGGCGTAGCGTAAATACGATACCCTACACCGCCTCAAAGATGCGCCCAGCTACCTGAATCTAGCTACAGCAATTTTGAAAAACAGAACATTTACAAGGTTTGTAAACAGGTAATTTTTCTCCTTCACTGATGTACGCTGAAGAGGCTGCACTGATGGGCACTGATGAGGCAGGATTGATGGACACTGATGGGCACTGATGAGGCAGCACTTGTGGGCACTGATGAGGCAGGATTGATGGACACTGACGGGCACTGATGAGGCAGCACTTGTGGGCACTGATGAGGAGGCACTGGTGGGAACTAATGAGGAAGAACTGGTGGGCACTGCTGAGGCTGCACTGATAGGTGGCCACAGATTGGCAGCACTGGTGGGCATTGTAGGGACTGCACTGATAATCAGATCACGGATCTTGCAAAAGTTCTTTATCGTTTTAAAATGTTTTATTCAAAAAAAGCCATAACAAAATTTACACTCACACTTAAGCAGGCCTGTGTGTGTTTAACTTATACTAATGGTGCTAGGACGAACGTGTCACCTTTCAGCCGGCTCTGCACCCCCGGTTGTCAGAGCTCCATGAGGAGTGACAAAATCAGTAGGAGGGACCTAAGAGGCTGACAAAGGTGGAACCTGAGGAAGTAAAACCTGACGAAGTAAAACCTCCGCCCATTACTCAGAGTGTAATGGGCGGAGGGAGCACTGATGACCGGGGCTGCAGATCAGGCTGAAAGGTGACACGTTCATCCTAGCACCATTGGCATAAGTTAAACACACACAGGCCTGCTTAAGTTTTTCAAAGTCTCAGTGTAAATTTTGTTATGGCCTTTTTGAATAAAACATTTTAAAACGATAAAGTACTTTTGCAAGATCTGATTGCTTTGCATGTATCGATGTGATTGGAGTTCACGGGCAGCTTATAAGCAGAAGGAATATTGTAAGGAGTGTTTCAGAGGATTTATCATTTTCAAAGGCTTTTTTTAAAAAGCCTATAAGGCGAGGGCACAACCCGTGCTGGGAGCACAAGGATTATGATCAATGCACTTATCGTTGTGATTGAGGAGAGATCGATATATTTATATAATATATAATGGACTGGCATGAGATTTCTAATATTGTTTATTTTATACATTATATGCAACATTTGCACACTGCACTTTATTATTAATTATATTGTTTTATTTATTTAAGGACACTTATTTATTGTTGTTTACAAATATGCACCTTATATCCCTCCAGGGATATTCTTAGTTTTATTTAGCGCTGCACTTATTCTGATTTTACTTCTGTTTATTGCACATGTTCAGGAAGTGTGGTTAGTGCTGGCAGCTTCATTAGATCTATATAGCGGCTCAAAAGGTTTTTATATACCGTATATACTCAAGTATAAGCCGACCCGAGTATAAGCCTAAGGACCTAATTTTACCACAAAAAACCTGGGAAAACGTATTGACTCGAGTATAAGCCTAGAGTGAGAATGCTGCAGCTACTGTAAGCGGAAACAATGCCCATTTGCATGCCTCACTGTGCCATACCTCATTGTGCCCATTGCAACCTCACTATGCCATACCTGACTGTGCCCATTGCAGTCTCACTGTGCCATACCTCACTGTGCCCATTGCAATCTCACTGTGCCGTACCTCACTGTGCCCATTGCAGATTGCAGTCACACTGTGCCATACCTCATTGTGCCCATTGCAACCTCACTGTGTCATACCTCACTGTGCCCATTGCAGTCTCACTGTGCCATACCTCACTGTGCCCATTGCAGTCTCACTGTGCCATATCTCACTGTGCCCATTGCAGTCTCACTGTGCCATACCTCACTGTGCCCATTGCAGTCTCGCTGTGCCATACCTCACTGTGCCCATTGCAGTCTCACTGTGCCATACCTCACTGTGCCCATTGCAGTCTCACTGTGCCCATTGCAGTCTCACTGTGCCATACAGTACTCACTGTGCCCATTGCAGTCTCACTGTGCCCGAGTACCTGAATTCTTGACAGGCGTCCATTATTTAAAAGTCGCGTCTTCCTCCTGGCGTTCCGTTCCGTGATAGGCATTTGACACTGTGTTCCTCTCATCCTCAGACTCAGTTTCCCAGCAGAAACTGTGTTCAGTGTTCCGCCAATCACAGACATTCGTTTATCCTCGGACAAGAGGACGTCCGTGATTGGCGGAACACAGTGTCTGCTGGGAAACTGTCCGAGGATGAGAGGACCTTCGTGATAGGCGGAAAACAGTGTCAAATGCCTATCACAAAATGGAACGCCAGGAGGAAGCTGCAACGTTTAAAAAAATGGACGCCTGTTAAGAATGCAGGTACACTGACTCAAGTATAAGCCGAGGGGGGTATTTTCAGCCCTACAAAAGGGCTGAAAAACTTGGCTTATACTCGAATATATACGGTATTCACAAGAATTAAGGGCTTTATATTTTTATTTTGTAGAGCGATCAATTTCAAGTATTCAAGTATTTCTAAAATATTACAGCAGCTTGTCTTGGCTCTGAGCACTTTCCCCAGATAAACAACGGAAAGAGGAATGCAGGGAGAGATGATTTCTGCATTTCTGTTGCCGTTGCTTGTCTGGAAAAAGTGCTCAGAGTCCTCACAAGTTGTCATTATGCAGCATCCACCTTCTTCTTAACTGTCTCATTCTAATGCCGCGTACACACGGTCGTTTTTCGGCATTAAAAAAAATGACATTTTTCAGCATGTCCAAAAAACGACGTTTTTCCAACTTCATCATTAAAAACGACATTGCCCACACACCATCGTTTTTGAAAAATGATGAACAAAGCGCAGTGATGTACAACACGTATGACGGCACTCTGAAGGGGAAGTTCTATTCGCCTTTGGGCTGCTTTAGCTGGATCCGTGTTAGTAAAAGACGATTCGCGCTCTTTTGTCTGTTACAGCGTGATGAATGTACTCCATTATGAATGGTAGTTTTACCAGAACGAGCAATCCCGTCTTAGGCCTCGTACACGTGACCGAGTTTCTCGGCAAAAACCAGCAAGAAACTTGCTGGGGTTTTTTTTTTGCCGAGGAAACCGGTCGTTTGTACATTTTTCGACGAGGAAACTGTCGAGGATCCCGTCGAGCCAAAAAGAGAGCAGGTCTTCTTTTTCCTCAATGGGAATGGAGAAACTTGCCTTGTCGAGTTCCTCGACAGCCTCAGGCCTCGTACACACGACCGAGTATCTCGGCAAAAACCAGCAAGAAACTTGCTGGGAGATATTTTTTTGCCGAGGAAACCGGTCGTGTGTACATTTTCCTCGAGGAAACTGTCGAGAAACTCGACGAGCCAAAAAGAGAGCAAGTTCTCTATTTCCTCGACGGGAATGGAGAAACTTGCCTTGTCGAGTTCCTCGACAGCCTGACAAGGAACTCGACGAGGAAAACTATGTGTTTCACCCGTTGAGTTCCTCGGTCGTGTGTACGAGGCTTAACAAGGAACTCGACGAGGAAAACAATGTGTTTCGCCGGTCAAGTTCCTCGGTCGTGTGCACAAGGCTTCATAACTCGCTTCTGGGCATGCGCGGGTTTAAAACGTTATTTTAGCCCACACACGATTATTTTTTCTAACCCGATAAACGACATTTTAAAAAACGACATTAAAAAATGCAGCATGTTCGAATTTTTTTCATAAGCGGAAAAACGATGTGAAGCCCACACACAATGATTTTAAATTACGTTTTTAAACATTTCATTTTTTCATTTTTTTTTCATGGCGAAAAACGACCGTGTGTATGTGGCATTAGGAGACCGAGCCGTAAAAAATATAATGATAGATCTTATTTAGGCAAATTTTTCTTTTCAATTTTGGATAAAGTAAGGGAGGGGGTATAACCCCTATTTTTATTTATTTATTTTTGCCATAGATGTCCCATTGGGGAGATTGCTTCCTGTCCCATATTTAGAGCCGGAAGTGGGAGGAAATTCCTCCAAATTGAAGGAAATCCCTGGTAGTCACTAGGGTCACTAGAACTAGTATCCCTATTGGAAAATGTCTCCTCTATTCCTGCACTGGTGACTAACAAACATTTTTGAGTTACTATTGATGATAACAGTCGCCAGCATAAATAGATCGGGTGAATCCCCCTAACAGGGACACAGGTAGCAATAAAAACCTGACAGGGGTAATAATTCCTCTCCACTTTATCCAAAACTAAAGAAAAAAATGTTCTTGTCTCACTTCTGCCAGTTAGTGACAGGGTCACTTTCAGATTACTATTTGTGATAACAAAATATTCAGAAATGTAATATACCAACATTATATACATTTACAATGCTGTATTATAATTTATTCCAGAGCAATAAAACTTGATATATTGCTGCATTTAATATATTGTATATAAATACCAATAAATGAAAATAGCAGAGCTGTTTTTCTAACATATTACCTTGTAAACTTTGCTATAACTGCTCTGAAGGCACATCGTTATAGAAGAGTATGGATTGTGATTGGCTCCTATTATTTTAGCTCTGAATCATAGCACATGCCTGTCTCGTAGTGTTGACAGACAAGCTGGTGAGAGGCTTTATCACACCAGCCTGCTCTTGTATCCGCTGGCATGTGTCACCAAAATATGATCTGTCAACATTCTTCTGCCTTTAAGCTCTGTTCATAGAATGCCCTCTGAAAAGAAATTTTCAGAGTCTTGTTTATTTACACTGAAATATTGTATTGTACTGTGAGCCCAAGGTTTTATAGAGGTAATCTCAGAAAATTAAGGGCCATTCATGCTGCTATGGCATATGTGTTTTCACACCTTGGAAAACAAAATTCAACATTATGCTGATGTTCACACTTGCAATGGATACCCCAAAACTGGCCTTATGTGACATCTGGCCTCAACCATTATTTATTTATAAAGTTCTTTTTATGTTGGGCATTTACTGTACTAATTTGCCCCTGAACCTAAAGTGATTGTAAAGTCTTATTTTTTTTGTTAAAAATAACAAACATGTTATAATTACCTGCCCTGTGCAGTGGTTTTGCACAGAGCATCCCAGATCATCCTCTTTTCGGGTCCCTCTTCGGTGCTCCTGGCCTCTCCCTCCTGTTGAGTGCCCCCTCAGCAAGCAGCTTGCTATGGGGGAACTCGACCCAAGCCACAGCTCCCTGTGTCCATTCACATACAAAGCCACAACATGGCCCCACCCCCTTTCTCCTCTCATTGGCTGACTGACTTTGATTGACAGCAGTGGGAGCCAATGGTGCCACGTTTCTGTCTCAGCCAATGAGGAGGGGAGACCCAGGCAGCCGAGACAGTGCTGTGACATTGCTGGATCTAGATGGGGCTCAAGAAAGTTTTAGGGGGGCTAAGGGGGGCTTCTGGACATGGAAGGCTTTTTATCTTACTGCATAGCATGCATTAAAGTGTTTGTTAACCCTTATATATAAGACTATGCCAGCCCCTCTATTAGAGGCTAGCATAGCACACTATGGCCCGGATTCAGATACAATAGTGTATCTATCGGTGGGCGTAACGTATCTCAAAAACGTTACGCCGCCGTAAATTAGGGAGCACGTTCCGTATTCAGAAAGAACTTGCGCACTAAGTTACGGCGGCGTAACGTATGTGGTCCGGCGTAAGCCCGCCTATATCAAATGTGGATGATGTGGGCGTGTTTTATATAAATTAATTGTGACCCCACGTATTTGACGTTTTTTACGAACGCCGCATGCGCCGTTCGTGAAAGAATCCCAGTGCGCATGCTCGAAATTACCCTGCAAATCATCAATGCTTTAGACGTGAACGTAACTTACATACAGCCCTATTCGCTAACGACTTACGCAAGCGACGTAAAATTTTCAAAATTCAACGTGGGAACGTCATCCATACTTAACATAGGATACGCCTCATATAGCAGGAGTAACTTTACGCCGGAAAAAGCCTAGCGTAAACTACGTAAAAAAATGCGCCGGGCGGACGTACGTTTCTAAATCGGCGTATCTACCTAATTTGCATATTCCTCGCGTAAATCTACGGAAGCGCCACCTAGCGGCCAGCGTAAATATGCAGCCTAAGATACGACGGTGTAGGACACTTATGCCGGTCGGATCTTAGGGAAATCTATGCGTAACTGATTCTATGAATCAGTCGCACAGATACGACCCCGCAACTCAGTGTTACGACGGCGTATCCGGAGATACGCCGTTGTAACTCGTCTCTGAATCCGGGCCAATATCAGTGGTTTTAAAAAACAAGCGTTCTAAATACTGAATTTTAGCTGTCTTCAGGCCGGTTATTTTTGGTATTTAGCATGCTCGTTTTTTTAAATCCACTTACATAGTGTGCTATGCCAGCCTCTAATAGAGGGGCTGGTAATGCCAATTTTAAGTTTTTTGTTTTAAGAATAGCAGCATTGGGGCGGGTCTGGCCCGGATATACACAGACAGGGAGATGACAGGCAGGAAGGAGGGGTGAAGGAGGCAGAGAGGAGAGCAGAGGGGACAGATATGTATGACAGTGGGACGTACAGTGGGACCACCACGGTGGTCAGGACTGAGCAGCCCTGATTTTCGTGGTCAGTGCAGAGAGGGCATACAGCAAGTGGCAGGTTCAGGGAGTTTTTTTTACAGTTTGTAGGGGGGGGAGATTACACAGAACAAGCACTGTGCTGTGTAATCTTCTTTTTTTGGGGGGGTTAACAAACACTTTAAGTTAACAAAAAAACTTCTGCCTTTACAACCACTTTAATTCCACTAGTGGGATCAGCAGGTGCTGTATATATTGGCACAAGTTTGTGCAGGAGGAAGGAAGAAGAGGATTTCTTTGTAAATAGGGAGGAAGTTGTAACCTTTTTAATCTGAGTTCTGGACATTTTCAAGTTTGGCATCCCATAATTCCCTATCCCATCCAAGTTATCATCCCCTAATAAAATAACAAAAACAAGGCGAGGACTGTTTACTGCATGTGAGTGAATGAAGGAAATGTTGTGTGACTGGCTGTGCAGCAGTGGGGACCCGGATATTGGTGACCCCTATGGGGGTAGTGCTACAATAGCATAGGATGATGGTGCTACTATGTTTTTTGTGTTTTTTTTTGTGTATGAAGAAAAATATCCACAGCTGCAGTTGTCTTTGTTTAGTGAAACTTGCTTATACATTTACATGGCTCATATGATACAAATCTAATTTATATATATATATATATATATATATATATATATATATATATATATATATATATATATATATATTTATTAGCACAGATCATTTCTGTTATTCTTTAAATAAAACACTAGTTACAATTATACAATTTGATTTTACATTTGGTGTTGGAATCCGGCACAGCAGCTCAGTGCCTGGCTTTCAGAATGTAAACAAATAAATGGCTGCCATAAAGTTTTAAGACTAAGGGAAGCCCTTGATCACATAGCATAAGACTCTGTCCCTATACTTCCACTCAAGAGAATTATAAGTTATGTGAGATTTATTGTGCTTGGTTGAGCTATCCTGTCTAAGTTTATTTGCATCTCCCCTGACAATGCACTATAGTAACCTAACCCACTCCCTACAAATTGGATAACTTGTCTCTAATGCCTTTGCCTCTCTTTACGATTAATGACCTCTAGTTACAATGTATATATATTTATATATATATATATATTTGACAAGAGTTCATCGTTACCATAAATTGTTCTTGTGTAGAAGAATGTAAGCAATGCCCAAAGATATGCGGGCTTGCATGTCAGGAAGACCACTGCACAGAATCAGGACTGAATGCATGTTTGGCACTGGCATCTTGGTACCTAATAGCCTATTTAAAGTGATATTAAAGTGATGTTTTTTTTTGTCTAAAAATAATGAACATGTCATACTTACCTGCTCTGTGCAGTGGTTTCGCACAGAGCGGCCCAGATCCTCCTCTTCTTGGGTTCCCTGCCAGCTTGCTATGGGGGCACCCGAGCTGAGCTGCATTCAGGCAAGGAGCCACGGCTCGGCTCAGCCCTCTCTCTCCTGATTGACTCCCTGGCTTTGATTGACAGCAGCAGGAGCCAATGGCACCCGCTGCTATGTCTCAGCCAATCAGGAGGGAGAGTTCTGGACAGCCAAGGCTCTTGTGCAACATTACTGGATCAAGATGGGGTTTAGGTAAGTTTTAGGGGGGGCGGAGGGGGGCTGCTGCACACTGAAGGTTTTTTTATCTTACTGCATAGAATACATTACGATAAAAAAGCTTCTGCCTTTAGAACCATTTTAAGGTAATACAGAATTAAGGAGAGTTTCTGAGTGGTCATCAACTTCTGTGATCTGTGACTGGTTACATGCTTTCTTTTTCTTCAGTGCTTGTCCTGATCTTTCATTATCACCCTTGGCTTATGGTCTGACTCCATCCTCTGCCTGCCGAGTTTGCACTACTTCTGTCTGTCTGATACCAACCTCGGCCTGGCTTCTGATCCTGCCTCCATCTTCTGAATCTGCATCTGCGAGTTCCTGTGCTCCAACTGTGGGACAGCATCCTGTGAGGATTCCAGTCTTGCTTCGGGAGTATATTAACAGTACCCAGACTGTCATCTTGCCAGGACCTGCCACCATACCCCCACCCCTCATTTTGCTATACCCTGCCACCTAGTCCAGGGGGACTGTGACAGGAGGTGTAAAGAAGGTTCTCTCATCAGCTCAGCCTCTATCAGGTACATGACACAGGAAGATATTGGCCTATCCTCTAATGAGTCAGTATCCTAATGATACTTATTCAATGGACTACATCACGTGCAAAAGTTACTTTTTTTTTTTCAATATGGAGGATGACGCACTGGACTTTTCTTGCAGTGAGATTTTCCATCAACAGGTCCGATAAATGGTCCAGTCATCACAAACTAACTTGAAATTGGAAACATTGCATATTGGTCTTTGGTTGTTAATAGCCAACTTTACTTTTGTATTTATATTTTCATCTGCAGCAATTTGAAAGTTGTGTTGCAAGTTATTTTGAGTTGCTTGTCTGCAAAGTACAGGCTTATATAAGAACATTTGTTAGCTCTTTTGTGCATAGCTGTGCTAATACAACCTTTCACCCCATTAAGGACAAAAGCCTCATACACATGAGGAGAGCTTTTGGCCGAGAATTCCGGCCGTGTCTATGCTCCTCGTAGTTTTTCCGACAGAAAAACTGTCCAAAAACTGCCAGACAAAAAAAGTTCTCTTTTTTCCCATGGGGAAATGCAGCAGACTTTTGTCCGGCGGTTTTGGCCAGTTTTCCTATGGGAAAAACTGCGATGGAGCATACACACGGCCGGGATTCCCGGCCAAAGCTCCATCTCAGTTTTCCTGTCAGGAAAACCGGCCGTGTGTAGGGGAAAGGCTGAACTGAGCAGGTTCTCTGCTTACCCCGTCGGAAATCCCGTACGTGTGTACGAGGCATCATCCTCACATGATATTGGCAGGTAAGAGTCTTTCTTTACAATAGCGGTATCAGGGAATTCCTAAATAAAATACTTTTGCACAAACATTAGCCAGGAATTTCTTTTTGAGATGGCTGCTCAGGAAAATGTTCAGAGTACAGGCACCCACACCCTAAGAATCATAACAAAGCACAATTGGAGGGGTGGGGCAGCAGGATTTTTTTGGTACCGTCATGAGACATTACAAACACTTTTTTTAAAAACCAAATACATTTTATCTTACATATATAATCAAAATTACAATATAACAAAGGGGGGTCATAAAAAACACTCAAGGGGGTATCTCGAGACCAGGGGTGGCCAACCAGTGGCCCGGGGGCCACATGTGGCCCGCGGAGCCCTTTGATGTGGCCCGCGGAGCCCTTTGATGTGGCCCGCGACCTCCTGCTCTGGAATGGTGGGTTGACAAGACCAGATCGCAGGTTGCCAACCCGCCATACTGCAGAATCAGTGTTGTGAATGGTGGTGGTAGAGGAAGAAAGCGGCTGCGGAGCAGAGCCCCATAGGCCAATGCTTTCTCTACAGCTAGTCTATGGCAAAGTTAAGAATAGTTATTGAATAGTAAGGGCCACTTAAGCAACTTTGTAACCAGTCGGGGGACCCCAATGAGCGAAGCGGGCAGATGACAGGTCACGGCTACTCTATGGGCCCTCTGATCTGCCCAGATGGAAGGGGATGAATTCCCTTCTGTTTTTTGGATTGGAGGTAGGTGAGCGTAAATGGACATCTGTCGCTCTGTAGAGGTGAATTGAGGGTCCCATTTGGTTGGGCTGATCATGTGAAAAAGGCCTAATGCCCCGTACACACCATCACTTTATGTGATGAAAAAAAACGACATTTTTAAAAACGTCACTATAATTGACCGTGTGTGGGGGAAAACGTTGTTTTATGTCTTGTAAAAAACGAGCAAAAAAAATTGAAGCATGCTTTAATTTTATGTGTCGTTTTTCAAAACGTAATTTTTTACTTCACAGAAATTGACCGTGTGTAGCAAAAAACGTCGTTTAAAAAGAAGTTTTTTCACCCGCGCATGCCCAGAAGCTAGTTATGAAGCGAGCTTCAATGGAAAAACGTGGTGGAACGTAACCTCGCTTTGCTAGAACATTGTGAGAAAAACGATGGTGTGTAGGCAACTTCGTCTTTGAAAATTGAAGTTTCAAAAAGGTCACTTTTTACTTCACAGAAAATTTTGTTTTTTTTTCATCACATAAAGTGATGGTGTGTATGCGGCATAAGACTGCTTTTAACTGATGTGCTGCAGTTTACCCACACCGCGGGTGCAGCGTAGTGCACCTGTGTCTATCCTGCGGGTTAGCTGAACTTTGCCATAGACTCCTTCTGTGGCAAAGCCGGCGCTGTAGAGGAAACATCAGATTATGGGGCTCTGGTCTGCAGCCGCTTTCTTCCTCTACCACCAGCTTCATTCACAACAATGATGCTGTGGTATGGCAGATCGGCAACCTGCGATCGGGGCTTGCCAACCCACTATTCCAGAACAGGAGGTCGCGGGCCACATCAGAGGGCTCCGCGGGCCACATGTGGCCCCCGGGCCACTGGTTGGCCACCCCTGATCTATGGCCTGCCTAACAGATTATATAGTATTAAAATTCAACCCTTTGCTCACCCTTTGCATCGTGAGGGATAGTGGAACGCCTGTTTTGGTTTAGCTCCAAGGTTAGATTTGGTCTGAGTATATTGGTACAGTTCAGATGAGGGTAGTTTGTGTTTGTAATTTTCCAGAGGATATATATAGTTTCTAGATAAAAAAAAAATCAAACCTACAGAAACCTTTTCACACTTGTTGCACTTTTCACACTTATCATGTGGCCGATGACAGCTCCTCCACCAGCCCTGTGATTTCACAGACAGACGCTGCAAGTGTATGCGGCCCCTTTCCTCTAGTCTGATGCCGCGTATACATGACCGACGAACTCGACGGGCGAAACACATCGTTTTGCTCGTCAAGTTCCTTGTTAGGCTGTCGAAGATCTCGGCGAGCCAAATTTCTCCATTCCCGTCGAGGAAAAAGAGAACATGCTCTCTTTCTGGCTCGACGAGATCCTCGACAGTTTCCTCGTCGAAAAGTGTACACACGACCGGTTTCCTTGGCAAAAAAAAAACAAAACAGCAAGTTTCTTGCTGGTTTTTGCCGATAAACTCGGTCGTGTGTACGAGGCTTAAGGGCACAAGTAGTGGTAGTGTGATTGGAAGTACTTCCATCAGCCACAGCTTTGACCAGGCCATCCAGGAATTATATTCGAGGCTGTTACAGGCACAATGTGCATTAGGAGCATGTGAATCGATTACTTTTATCATTTTTTTATTGCACCCTAATAAAAAGATTAATTGCGCTAGTCTGTGCACTTCACTTGTACATAAAAAATCCCCTATGTTTACTATTTTTAAATAAACATTTTCATTTTTTTTTTTTTGTGCTGCATTGAAAGATAATCAAAATATTAAAATACTGCAAACTGCAGAATAATGGGAGAAAACTGTTTTAATCTAGTTTAGTCCCACAATTAAATAAAAATATTGGTTAATATTATGTTATTAAAAACCCTTGGACCAAAATGATGGTAACATTAGGTTAATGGACTGCAGCTGTCGTGTCTGCAACCTGCAGTGGGCTCAGCCACTGTACTTATAGACATGCAAATACACTTAGGCATCTATACTATGCAGAAATTCCCTAAGCATAAATGGCCTCTCACCTGCTGTGCAAATGAATGGAGCTGCTCCCCATCTGTTAAGGCCTTGTTCACACTGGTGTAAAAAAACAAACGCCTCCATTAAAGTCAATGCAACCGTGCTGCAAATGTGTTCTAAACGCTCCCAAGGCATTTGGCATGCACTTGTAGAGTTCTAAAGCAAAGACTATTTCCTTGTTTTACTTTTGCTTAAAAATTAACACATGAATAAATCATTGGATTGTAAGCTCTTATGAACAGGGCCCTCCTAAAGTGATCGTAAGTCTTGTTTTTTATTTATTTTTTAAATAACAAACATGCCAGACTTACCTCCACTGTGCAGCTCGTTTTGCACAGAGTGACCCCGATCCTCGAATCCTGGGGTCCCTCGGCGGCTCTCACAGCTCCTCCCCACATCAGATAACTCCCCCTAGGAAAAACAGAGGCGATTTAGTTTGCATGTGCCGCGCTATATAAGTTTTTCATTCATTCAAAAGCGCTCTACCGGGGGGTTACCATGCAAGCGCGCATTTGCGTTCATAGACACGAATGTCGAACTAGACACCCCAGCTCCCGCATCATTGGATTTTATTGACAGCAGCAGGGGCCAGTGGCTGCGCTGCTATCAATATATCCAATCAACATCCAGGACCCCATGCAGAGAGGGACAGCGCGTCTCCGCCGAGGGAAATTCGGGGCTCAGGAAGTAAAACGGGGGGGGGGGGGGCTGGGGGGCTGGTCACTGCCAAAAGTTTTTTCACCTTAATGCATAGGACCCCTTTAAGCCTCTTGTATCTCTACTGTAACTATACTGAATCCCTTTTAAAAAGTAAAGCGCTGCGTAAACTGTTGGTACTATATAAATCCTGTATAATAATAATAATAATAATAATAATAATAAATCCTATTCTAACACCCACAAACGCATATAAGGTAAACACTCCCCCCCCCAAAAAAGGGGGTGAGGAGTGCTTAAAGCGGAAGTTCCACTTTTGGGTGGAACTCAGCTTTAAATGCAAACTAGTCATTTAATAGGCTACTAGTCAATGCCTGTGTGATTTAGACCTAACACAAGGTAGCCTGATCGACTTCCAAGTGAGCTACTTGCTTGTATAACACTTTTTAAGCAACCCTGCAAGGGCAATAGCTAGGACCATGATGTGCATTTTTCCAACCTGGTTCTCCCAATATTACTAGAAATCATCAGTTTTCATTATCTACCAGAATTCCCGCAAAACTCAATTGCCAGATTTGATTGGACATAAAGGATGAACAAACTGTGTACAACAATCTCTATTTCTTGTGCGACCTTATAACCGGTTCCCTCTGCTTGATTGGTATTGTGGTCATCTTGAGAATGTCGTCTTTTGTGTCTCTACGCAAGTTCTGTTGAGGTTTTACTTGAATAAAGTTTGTGTTTTTTTTTTTTTTTTTCATTTGACAGTATAGTCTGTGCCTTTTTACTATAGCTTATATATTTGTTCTTTAAAGCAGCAACAGCTAGTGCCATTGATAACTTCTAGAGGAAATGTTATCAAGATTCCTACTGGGTTTGTTGTACTTACTGATAGAGTGATGATAGCCTACTGGTAGGAGTGACATGATTACCTACTAATATTGTGTGTCACTGATAAGTACTTATGGGAAGTCTGACAATTATTTAGTTAAAAGGGGGTATGACATTTACCTGCTGATAATAGCCAACGTGATTACCTACTAATAGGGGTGTCATGATTATCTATTTATAAAAGGTGGTACATATATCTGCTGATAGGGGTGACATGATTACCTATCAATAGGGGATATCACAAATACCTACTTGTAGGGGATGACACAAAACCTGTCCAAACTGTGGTGCAGAAAAATGGCAGCAGGTGCTCTGGACTGATGAATCTAAATTTGAAATATTTCACTGTAGCAAAAGGCAGTTTGTTCATAATGGGCAGGAGAGCAGTACAATATTGAGTGTCTGCAGCCAACAGTTGTAAAGGAAAGGAAGTTGTAAAGGAAAATATTTTTTGCTGAAATGACTGTTTACAGGGTATAGAGACATAATAGTTAACTGATTCCTTTTAAAAATGATTAAAAATTTATAAAAATCAATCATATAATGTACCTACAGTTTCGGTTTCGTTTTTGCATGCTGTTTCATGCTTCAGTGATGAACAGAGACTCAGAGCCAATACAGGGCAGTGATGGTTTGGAAAACGAAACTGATTGGTGTTAAGGGGTTTTAGACACATAGTAATCACACCTCCTTGATTAGTGACCACAGAGAGAAAGCTCCCATTACTTTTTTCATCAGGAAACAGACTGTTCAGAACAGAGAAGGATTACAGCAACATCAGAGCAAAAACGAACAATGAGGACATGAAACCAGGACTGCAGTAAGGTAAAGGAAGCTATTTAGCTAAAAAAAAAAAATCCTTTAGTAACCCTTTAAGCATGGTGAAGGAAGGTTCCATGTAAATTTGGGGCTGCATTTCTGCAAATTGAGTTGAAGATTTGGTCATGATCAATGTCTTCAGTACTGAGAAATACAGGCAGATAGGTTATTTCAAAGAACTTGGAAAACTTGCCATTTTCTTAATTGATAGAAAAAAAACTATTAACCCTTAAAATTTCTGAAAGTATTTTAATTGACAGCATTTTTTCACACCTGCCTAAAACTTTTTCACAGTACTGTAGAAAGCATACATAGGCAGTATAATTATGAAAACGTTCAGATAATAGAGACAAATGTAAAGACCTAGGTAACACTGTCGTAGGATGCTACTTGTTGGGAAAGGGGAAAGAAAGTAGAACAGCTGGGGTCCTGAGATAAAGAGGTATAGTGGGAACAGAGAAGGGGGTTAGGGGAGTGGGGGGAGTGCAGTTTGGCTGGTGGAAACAGTCAGCGATTAGATGTAAAAGAAGTGATAAAAGGGTTATATTAGAGTTCAAGGAGACAACGATTAAAGTCAGCAGCCAAAAATGTGTGACCCACGGTTCCCAGACTTTTTGGTAATTGGCCATTGTGACTGGGAGCTTGCATTGTCTGTTTTTTATTGATCAGAGTCTAGTGTGGTCTAGATTTGGCTTCGGTCACACTTATAGAGTTGCAGAGCCATGTCTTTTCTATCATTTGTTTCGCAACATGAGTCAAATTGTTTGAACTGACATTTGGAGATTCTTGATGGTTTAACATTAAAGAGGAGCTCCAGCCTTATTTGTACAAATTCAAAGCCAGCAGCTACAAAAACTCTAGCTGCCGACCTTTAATAAACAGACACTCACCTGTCCCAGGATCCAGCACTGTACTCACATGATCTATTTTCTCCATCCGTCTTTGGTCCTGACGCCGGCATCCCAACCGCGGGCACCCTACCCGGCTGTGAAGTTGCAAGCTGTCACGCTGCACATTATGAATGGTCCCTCGGTCTTCTGGGACCTGTGACATGTTCCAGAAGACTATGGGAAGAGAGGGGGGAGGAGAACTTCTGCTCGGATCGCCTAGGCAATCTAAATAGAAATGTGGGAATGGGGGGTACCTGTCAAAATTAGGTACCCGCTCTCCCTCCCCACAAAAAAAGTGCCATTTCTAAAAGAGGAGCAGGGGAGGAGACTTTAAAGCTGAACTTCGCCTTTTGGGTGAAGCTTTGCTTTTTTCTAAAGAGAGCTTTGTGTGGGAATTGTTTGCTGAAGAAGGAAGGATATGTAGGATTCTGTAAACCTGCGCCCAAGGTCCACCAATTTCTGAACAGCCTCGATAAAACATAGAAGGGTTGCCTGGTAGTAGATGCACTAATCAGTTAGATAACATGTACCATCTAAAGCCACAAGGCCCATACACACGGTCAGACTTCCATCTGACTTTTCCGTGGATTTTTATCCGAATGGGCGTTGCCTGAGCATGCGTGCTTGTACTTTGGATTTTAGTCCGATGGACTTGTGTACACACGAACAGATTATCCTCCATTGGACATCTGCTGTCGAAAAGTTTGAGAGCATGCACAGCGAACATTTGTCCGTTGAAAAACCAACAACAATTATCCGATGAAGCATACAGACGGTCTGATTGTCCGATAAAACACGCCCGACGGACCATTGTTGTCCAAAAAAGTCAGAACGTGTGTATGGGCCTTAAAGGGGTTTTCCACCCATTTTTTAAGTTTATTAAAAGTCAGCAGCTACAAAAAGTGTAGCTGCTGGCTTTTAATAAACTGACACTTACCTGCTCCACGGCTCCAGCGACGCGCCGGCCGGGGCTCCGCTCCTCGCCCCCCCTCGCCGGCCGGCGTCTTCATTTCTAGTGTGGGCACCCGGCAGTGACAGCTTTCGGCTTCACGGCTGGGCACCCACTGCGCCTGCGCGAGCGGCACTGCGCATGCGCGAGCGGCGCGGCGCCGTCCGATTGGACAGGCACTCGCCTACAGGGAGGGGCTGTGAAAAGGCGATTAAGCTAATCGCTTTTCCAGCCCCTCGGCAGAAGGAGGAAGTGGGACAGGAAGTCCCCTTCTCCTGAAGCCCCCACTCCCCCCCCCCAAAAAATTACATGCCAAATGTGGCATGTAAGGGGGCGAGGAGTGGGTTAAGAGGAAGTTCCATTGTTAGGTGGAACTCCTCTTTAAGTGATACCTTATAGTTGGTTTCCAGTGCTGTTGCTTTGCGTAGGCATGATTTTGAGGTGTCCCAAATTTGGGCCCAGTCATCATGTTCCAAGGCTGTTACCAAGGGCTGGAGAGTACGGTATTTAGATATCAGGGTACTGTAAAGTAAAGAGATTATCCATGGAGAATGTGGATCATTTTTGCATTTGTTTCTCAGGACTACCCTAAATGGTTGAATCCTCTACTAAGCATCTCAATTGACTGTCAGGCCTCTTACACACGACCGAGTTTCTCTGCAAAAAACAGCAAGAAACTTGCTGGGAGATATTTTTTTGCCAAGGAAACCAGTCGTGTGTACATTTTCGTTGAGGAAACTGTGGAGAAACTCGACGAGCCAAAAAGAGAGCAAGTTCTCTATTTCCTCGACAGCCTAACAAGGAACTCGACGAGGAAAATGATGTGTTTCGCCCGTCGAGTTCCTCGGTCATGTGTACGAGGCTTCAGGTTTTAGAGGGATATGTATATGTGGTATGCCTTACATTAAAGCGGGAGTTCACCCATTTAAAAAAAAAAAAAAAATCTCCCCTTAGCTTCCTGCTCGTTCGGTCTAGGGGAATCGGCTATTTATATTAAAATAGGTGCAGTACTTACCCGTTTTCGAGCTGCATCTTCTTCCGTCGCTTCCGGGTATGGGTCTTCTGGAGCGGGCGTTCCTTCTTGATTGACATTCTTCCGAGAGGCTTCCGACGGTCGCATCCATCGCGTCACTCGTAGCCGAAAGAAGCCGAACGTCGGTGCGGCTCTATACTGCGCCTGCGCACCGACGTTCGGCTTCTTTCGGAAAATCGTGACGCGATGGATGCGACCGTCGGAAGCCTCTCGGAAACCTGTCAATCAAGAAGGACCGCCCATTCCCGAAGCCCATACCCGGAAGCGACGGAGAGGATGCGTCTCGTAAACGGGTAAGTACTGCACATATTTTAAAATAAATTGCCGATTCCCCTAGTAATAACGAGCAGGAAGCGAAGGGGGAAAAGTGCCCTCTAAGGGTGAACCCCCGCTTTAAACAGTTTAGCTTTAATGATACCTTATGGCCTAATTTGAGTTTCCTCTCAAAAGATGTACATTTGCTTCACTGAAAAATGCATGAAAAGGCTCCATAAAAAAACACCCTGATGTAATCCACTTCTCAATTTAAAGCTGAAGGTTTATCCCAAAAGCCTTTCACAAAACATTTACGAGTGAGCTTTTTTTTGAGTGTACTGACACATGCTGGCAGAATGTATAACAATATCATTAGAGATGTTTATAAGTCTGGCCTAAAACAGCTCAAATCCACCTTAATCTGATAGACTGATGTGATGCTTGGGCCATGATTGGGCTTTTCAGAAATATCCTTAGGAAGGGATAATAGGTGCTTTCAAAGTTAGAAGCAGTCATTACTGTTTAAAGATTTTCCAACTCGAAAAATCATGAGACCTGTCTGATAGCTCCCAGCGAGAGGATAGATGGAAGGTTTTTATGAAGCATGTGCTGCTTTAATCTATCAGGCAAAGCGCACGCAAAAAATAGCAGTGGCTAATGGCGCTACAGAGGATAGCCAGATGAAAGAGACTTCTGCCCACCTGTGGCTTGCCTATCATATTTGAAAAGCATGAATGTAATAATTTGTGTGTTATTTTTCACATATTTTACACCATCTTGCAGAAAAATCTAAAAGCAGTTTTGTCCACAGACATGGGCAACAATATCTTGGTCCAGCTAAGTCAAATCATGTTATGATGATGACCTTATGTGTAGCGCAGACCTGTTTGGTCCCAGGTTCCATTTCCTGATAGGCACACAGCAGCCCAGGCACATGTAGCTGGATTCAGCTAGGGGCGCGCATCTTTGCGGCGGCGTAGCGTAGCGTATTTACACTACGCCGCCGTAAGTTAGCTAGGCAAGTACTGTATTCACAAAGTACTTGCCTGCTAAGTTACGGCGGCGTAGCGTAAATGTGGCCGGCATAAGCGCGCCTAATTCAAATTAGGCTGAGGGGGCGTGTTTTATGTTAATATGGGTTGACCTGACGTGATTGACGTTTTTTAGGAACGGCTCATGCGCCGTCCGTGTATATATACCAGTGTGCATTGCAGCAAAGTATGCCGCAAGGAGGTATTGGTTTCGACGTGGACGTAAATTACGTCCAGCCCTATTCACGGACGACTTACGCAAACAATGTAAAATTTTCAAATTTCGACGCGGGAACGACGGCCATACTTAAAGCGGAGTTCCGGCCACAATTTCACTTTTTAAATATAAATACCCCTGTAATACACAAGCTTAATGTATTCTAGTAAAGTTAGTCTGTAAACTAAGGTCCGTTTTGTTAGGTTGTTACAGCATTTAGACACTTTATAAAATAGAAATTGACTGGGGCCATCTTAAGTGTGGGCATCATGAAGCCAGACTGTATGACTTCCTGGATTTCAGCCTTGCAGACCTCGCACATGCTCAGTGCAGCACAAGCAGTGTCAGATCAGGTTTCAGCACCTGTGCTGTCCAAGTCACATGATTCTTTGAGACTGGGGAGTGCACAGACTCCTGTAAAGTTACACCCACTACATTCCCAGGAGTCTGTGCGGTGTAGGTTAGGAAGCATTAAGCACCTAGGTGCAGGAAGTGGGAAGATTAACTATTCTGCCTAGCAACAACACTTTGAAGGCATCTAAAAAAAATATTTTTCGTAAAGGACTAATGACATTTTTTTAAAACTACTGATGTAATGTTATATTTATGGGTGGAACTCCACTTTAACATTACTAGTCCAGCTATTTGATGGAATAACTTTACGCCTGAAAATGCCTTACGTAAACGGCGTATCTTTACTGCGACGGGCGGACGTACGTTCGTGAATAGGCGTATCTAGTGATTTACATATTCTACGCCGAACGCAATGGAAGCGCCACCTAGCGGCCAGCCTAAATATTGCACCCTAAGATACGACGGCGCAAGCCGTCGTATCTTAGATAGGTTTAAGTGTATCTCTGTTTGAGAATACACTTAGGCCCCGTACACACGATAGAATCCATCCGCTGAAAAATCCCAGCAAATGGGTTTCAGCGGATAGATCCTATGGTGTGTACACTCCAGCGGATCTGTTTCCGCGGATATTTCTCCCCTGGGATGGATTCCAGCAGATCGAATATTTGCTGACATGCCAAACAAATCCATCTGCTGGAATCCATTCCAACGGATGGATCCGCTGGTCTGTATAGACTCACCGGATCCATCCGTCCGAAGGGATCCCCCGCATGCGTCGTAATGATTCGACGCATGCGTGGAATTCCTTATATGACAGCGTCGCGCACGTCGCCGCGTCATAATCGCGGCGACGGCGCGACACGTCATCGCCAGAGGATTTCGGCGCGGATTTCAATGCGATGGTGTGTACACGCCATCGCATAGAAATCCGCGGAAATCCTCGAGAGGATTTATCCGTGGAAACGGTCCGCTGGACCGTATCTGCGGATAAATCCTCTCGTGTGTACGGGGCCTTAGAGACTTCAAGGAGGTGTGAATTACTGGGCGTGCCACAATGCATATGGGGAAATGTAGTTCTTACATGAACGAGCGATGCAAACCAGGAAGTGAATGAGAGAACAGAAACTAGAATGCTGGAGGTGATATAGATGAAGGAATTTATTAGGTATTTACTAGTTTTTTAACAGAATCATTACACTATTCTGTCTGCCTACCTTGTAGACATTAATTTTAGGCAAAATTTTTTTTTCCTTTAGTGACCCTTTAAGAACGTCACCAAGTACAAGAGGCTGTTTCCTAAATACTGTGTAGCCGCCTGCGGTATCAGTCAGTTTTTGTGCTTGATTTGCCTGTGTCCTGGGAGCTTAGATGAGCTCCCTGCAAATCTTCAGGACGCTAGGTCAGAGGTCCCCCAGCACAAAGCAGAAGCTGTGGCCTCAAAAAAGATTCTTGCAGCTGCAGGTAGTCTCCCAGGGATACCACAGCCCTCAGGCTGGGTCTTAGGCCCCGTACAGACGAGCGGACAGTCCGATGAAAACGGTCCGCCGGACCGTTTTCATCGGACATGTCCGCTCGGAGATTTTGGTCTGATGGCTGTACATACCATCAAATCGAAATCCGCGAAGACAGACAGCGCGGTGACGTGGCGGTGACGTTGACGCGCCACGTCACCAAACCAGGAAGTAAAATACTTCCACGCATGCGTCGAATCCATTCGACGCATGCGGGAGATATCTGTCCGCTGGTTAGGTGTACTAACCAGCGGACATGTCCACTGGACAGCTTTCCAGCGGACATGTTTCTTAGCATGCCAAGAAACATTTGTCCGCTGGAAATCTGTCTGCTAGCCTGTACACACGATCGGATCTGTCGGCTGACACTGGTCCGCGGACCAGTGTCAGCGGACATGTCCGGTCGTGTGTACGAGGCCTTACTCTGCTGGGCACAAAAGACTTCTGTTCTGGATTCTAGTTACTTTATACCCCTCTCACCCCCATGCTGGTCATTCATACCCCTGACCAGGGATTGGCTGAAGAAGTATTAATTCATACCTTACAACTTTTTGAGATGGGAAGGAGGGACAACTATTAGCAAAAGCATTTAGGCATAGGACACAACCCCTGTCACGCCCCCTTAAACAAGAGTTATACAAAAAAAAAAGTTTTTTTTTTAAATTTACAAATGCAACAAGTTAGAAAATAAATGAAAGGTTTAGCACTAGGAAACACTTTTTCAGCGATAAAATGTGCATTGTATATAGATCAGACCAAAATAAAGGACAAATGAGGAGGAAAGAGGGACAGAGGGACTTTGTTCCAAATCAGGCAAAGTCCCTCGAAATCAGGGACAGTAATGCCCTGTACACACGATCGGTCCATCCGATGAAAACGGTCTAATGGACCGTTTTCATCGGTTAACCAATGAAGCTGACTGATGGTCAGTCGTGCCTACACACCATTGGTTAAAAAAACGATTGTGTCAGAACGCAGTGACGTAAAACACAACGACGTGCTGAAAAAAACAAAGTTCAATGCTTCCAAGCATGCGTCGACTTGATTCTGAGCATGCGTGGATTTTTAACCGATGGCCTGAGGCCTCGTACACACGACAGAGTTTCTCGGCAGAATTCGGCGAGAAACTCGGTCAGAGCCGGATTCTGCCGAGAAACTCTGTTGTGTGTACACTTTCAGCCCGATGGAGCCGCCGAGGAACTCGTCGAGAAAATAGAGAACATGTTCTCTATTTTCTCGTTGTTCTATGGGAGCTCTCGGCCCGCCGAGCTCCTCGGCGGCTTCAGGGCTGAACTGGCCGAGGAACTCGATGTGTTTGGCACGTCAAGTTCCTCGGCCGTGTGTACGAGGCCTGACAGTAACTGTGTAGCACAAGCCGGCGGGAACTCTTACCGTGCTGCCCCCCTGCAAAGTGCTGCCCTAGGCCTGGGCCTTGTTGGCCTAGGCCAGGATACAGCGTTGGTTGGGATTCTGACTACTGGTAATAGATTAGGCATTTTGACAATTAGTTTGCAAATAATTGGAACCACTGGAAGCCCCATTATACGCTGAGCATGTCGGGTGGTGCCAGCTAATCTTATCCATCTAGCAGAAAACAATGGAATCAATAAACATGCTTGGAATCATTATCTACTGATGTCAGCGCTATGTAATGCCATTTTCTTAAGATGATTATTTGCCCCTCATACACACAAATATTTTGTATTGATTGTGGCGACAGTTTCCATCAACTATCTTCTTCTGCGAGAGATTAGCATAGTAGACAGCTCACTATCAGCATCACATGAATAGCTCTAGTCATTTATGACAATTAAAAGTTTACAAAGCAGTCAGGGTGGACATTAATCCCCGAAACGTCTCTGTCCCAAGTTCAATGGCACAGTGTGACACTGGCACAAGGATGTGGCTATTTAGAACTAAAGGGGAATAATGTATCATGCTCATATATATATATTTACCAGCTTGTTGGCCAAGACTCCCTCTCAATGTTAGGATGGTTAGATGACAGAGACATCCTCCTATTTATGGCCAGCCTTAGCCACTTGACCTCTGGAAGGTCACCCCTTTCATGACCAGGGCATTTTTGGCTATTCAGCACTGCGCTACTTTAACTGCTTAGTCATGCAACACTGTACAGAAATTACATTTTTATAAAAAAAAATTCACACAAATAGAGCGTTCTTTTGGCAGTATTTGATCACCACTAATTGTTTTATTTATTGTGATATAAATGAAAAAAATTGGAAAAAACAAGTTATTTTCTGCTATAAAACATATCCAATAAAAAAAAAAAAAATCTTCATGACTTTAGGCCAAGATGTATTTGCTCAAATAAGTGTAAATTATTTGGCTTGCGTGAAAGTTATAGTGTCTGGTATAGATACTGTTTTTTTGGTTTTTTTTTAATAGTAATGGTGGTGACCAGCATCTGTGATAGTATAGCGAGCAATCTGACACTAGCTGACACTTGCTGGGGGGTACACTAACTGACACTGGCATCAATAGTGACACTAATACAGTGATCGGTGTTCGTACTATAAACTGTCACTGTACTAATGACACTGGCTGTGAAGGGGTTAACATCTCGGGGTGATCAAGGGGTTAAATGTGGGCCTAACAATGTTTACTGTGTGTTATGTGCTGCTTTTACTAAGCGATCTTGCTGGGGAATAAAAAAACAGCAAGATCGCCTGTAAGTGTTTGGAGCTCTGTGTTGTTTACAACACAGAGCTCCCTCCCCTGCATGACGGAGCAGATCAGTGGGTGCCGGTGGTCAGTCCTTGGCCTGCACCCACTGAGCAGCTTGTAGTACTGTAACATAGCCAGTACATCCTCTACCCAGAAGTGCTGATCACATGTCAGATACAGGTAAGTGCGGGGCAGATGGGGGATGCACACTGGCAGCATTTGATGGGGCACAGTAGCAGCAATTGATGGGCACACTGGCAGCAATTGATGGGCACAGTAGCAGCAATTGATGGGCACACTGGCAGCATTTGATGGGGCACAGTAACGGCAATTGATGAGAACACTGGCAGCAATTGATGGGCACACTGGCAGTATTTGATGGGGCACATTAGCAGCAATTGATGGGCACACTGACTGCAATTGATGGGCACACTGGCAGCAATTGATGGGCACAATGGCAGCAATTGATGGGCACAGTAGCAGCAATTGATGGGCACAGTAGCAGCAATTGATGAGCACAGTGTCAGCAATTGATAGGCACAGTAGCGGCAATTGATGTGCACACGCAGCAATTGATGAGCACAGTAGCGGTAATTGATGGGCACAGTGGCAGCAATTGATGGGCACAGTGGCAGCAATTGATGGGCACACTGGCAGCAATTGATGGGTACAGTAGCTGCATTTGATGGCACAGTGGCAGCAGTTTATGGGCACAGTGGCAGCATTTGATGGGTACAGTAGCTGCATTTGATGGCACAGTGGCGGAAATTGATGGCACAGTGGCTGCGTTTTATGACACAGTGGCTACATTTGATGGGCACAGTGACTGCGCTTGATGGGCACAGTGGCTGCGATTGATGGCACAGTGGCTGCGTTTGATTGGCACATTGGCTGCGTTTGATGGGCACAGTGGCTGCTCTTGATGGGCACAGTGGCTGCGCTTGATGGGCACAGTGGCTGCGCTTGATGGGCACAGAGGCTGCGTTTGATGGGCACAGTGGATGCGCCCCCCCAAAAAAAATTGAGCACCAGCCGCCACTGGTCCTTGGTTGGCTCATGCTGTCTAGAGGTTGTACTAATAGTGTGTGACATAAAAAAAATAAACTACTGTTATTTAATTCTCTAGGGTCTGCTTTCAGAAATTATATACAGTAATATTATATTATATAATATTTCCTGACAGACTCCATGGCAGACTATGTGTGGGTTAACCCCGCCTCCTCTCCAATGCTATAGGACCCCCCTACCCATAAATTTGAGCTCACCTCCATGGACTGTGTTCCTTTTTTGTCCTCCTCCAATGGACCCTACATCCAGATGGTTCCTGTCCGACGTCCTGTTGGGATAACTTGATTCCTGGTACCAAATATGCGGTGTGACCCAGAGCCCAGCCATGGGCGGGCGAGTGGTTTTTTCCTTTGGCCTAGAGGATTCCCCTATGGTGGAAGGGATGCGGCCCAGGTATACCAGGATGGATGTCGATCAGGTGCATCACGGCTGGCAAGGTCTGAAGTTTCCTTTTTCTCCATGGCAGTTGTTTATGTATGTTGTGTGTGTTTCTGCACCCCCTGCCCTGTAAAAACGTGTTTTCAAGCTGTTATGGCTCTTGGAGCGCTTCTGCAGGGATTCCTAGGTTTTCGCCTAGTTGTGTATGTGCCTTCTGTTCTCTGGCACGCCCAGGAGTCATGAACAAGTCACTGCCTTTGTGCGGCCAGCCCTCACGCACAAGGTATGTGCAGGTGAGGAGGAGGGTCTGAGTTTCTTCTAGTCAGAAAGAAGGTGTTAGAAGTCTGGTTTTGCACCTCCCTTCTATACCCCCCCTCTTTTTCAGCCTCACTAGATCAGACCGTCAAATAGTGGTCCGAATTGACAGAGACCTTGCTAGGCCGCAACTTTATTTTTTCCATCATCCAGACCCGACTCTCTGTCTGGGATCTACCAGCAGAGGAGATGTTCCCATACCTCCTCCAAACAAAAGGAGATGTTCCCATTCCTCCTCCAAACAAAGGAGATGTTCCCATTCCTCCTCCAAACAAAGGAGATGTTCCCATTCCTCCTTCATACACCGCACCCACTGCCATGACAGCCACTCTGATAGAAGATATCTCTGGCAATGCAGGACTCTCTGGTCCTGGGGGCCAAATCATTGCCTGACCCATGTTATGCCCGGGCGGTTGGGGGAAAAAGAGACAGAAAACCAGTAGGTGGAGTCTCTAGTGAAGCGTGTGGTACAACAATCCCTGAAGGAGTGGGGTACAACTCGCACACAGAGCCAGTCCAGTCCCTATCTGGCTCTCTGGCTGACGAGGCCCAGGAAGAAAAGGGCCAATCTCAGCCCTATGATACCTCCCCTGATTCCTTGCATTGCGGGATGGTGGGAGATGAGTTTGTCGGAGGCTTCGGCTACTCCTCTAGTTTTCCCACTGATTAAGGTGGTTAAAAAGGCCCTCAAATGGGAAGATGCTTCCACTCCCCCAGCAAAGCAGAGGAAGCAGTCGAGAAGGAACGTTACAACTTTTCCGCTTCTTCCTGAGTCGAAGGATTTTCTTGATGAGGAATGAAGAAAAAGTGGACAAGAGGTTTTATATGTCAAACCAGTCCTACAGATTGTACTCCTTCAAGGCGGAAGAAGTGAAATATTTTGAAAACGCTTCCCTTGACGCAGCCCTGATGTGGTTAAGCCAAACACGTCACTCTTCGGTTAGAGGACATGGTATCTTTCGAAGATGGTTTAGAGAGAAGGTTAGTCCAAGATCCCAAGAGGTACTACGGACTAGCTAGGATGTCTTGTAAGCCAGTTTTGGCCCTTGTAGCCATGTCCTAGGCCACGGAGGCCTGGACGGAAGACATGGACTCCAAACTCAGAGGAGTCTCAAATGTTCTGGCCTGGGGCTCGGCAGTCCTTGGAACTAAAGACGGTGGTGGCCTTCCTGGAGAAGGCTTTGATCGACCTTATTCGCCTGATGGCCTGGTCTAAAGATGTTTTCAGCCAAACGGGTCTTATGGTTGTGCCCTTGGCTTGCCAACCCAGCATCCAAGTAAGCCTGGTATTTGATTCTCTTTGAGGGGCCCTCGTTGTCTGGCAACAGGCTAGAAAGTACCATAATCTGAGCCATAGGTGAGAAGTCAGGGTTCCTCCCCCAGGACAGACGTCTGTTTGGTCAGAAGAGGCCATAGGGAAGACGCAGTACCGAGCGTCAAGAGAAGCACGCTTCTACAATCCCGGATGGGACTTCAGAAGGCGTTAGCCACCCTATGTAGATCCGCGAAGATCACAAGGAATAGTGGTGCCTGTCCTGAAGAACGAAGATCTCCTGGGCGTGTACTACCCTCTCTTCTTAGTACAGGAGGAAAACAGTTCATAGCACCCGGTTATAGATTTATCCTTCCTAAATAGGTTCATAAAATACGAAATGTATAAATTGGAGACCCTGCCTACCATCCAACAGACGGTGCAACCAGGCGATTGGTTATTCTCAATTGATTTAAAGGATGCTTACTTCCAGGTACCAGTGGCTGAGGAACTTCGCAAACATCTCCGCTTCCAGACCGGGCAAGAATACCTACAGTTCACCTACCTCCCCTTCGACCTGACATCCTCACCTCACATTTTCTTTTTCAAAAGTCCTCCTGGCTGTAGTAGCCCTGAGCAGAGCACGAGGGATACGCCTGTACCATTACCTCAATGATTTCCTGTGGTTGTCCCAAGACCAGAAGCAGTTGCTAGCCCACAGGGAGCAGGTCACCTCTACTCTAATCAAATTTGGGGTGGCCCCTAAACCTGAGAAGAGCCATCAAGAACCAGTCCAGCGCTTGTTCTTTTTTTTAGGGGCCCAGTTCAGTATGGTGGAGAGCACCATCTCTCTTCCAGTCAGGGATGGACTGGCCATTGGGACTACAGGGAGTTTCCCGGTGGGCCGATGGCTCAGTGGGCCGGCTTCAGTGACAACGGACCGCCGCCCCCCTCCGCTCACCTCCTCTCCCTCCCTGCAGCGCTCACCTGGGGGGAACAGAGAAGCAGGGGGAGGATCAGAGGAGCAGGGGGGGCAGAGGAGCATGGGGGAGGGGACAGATAGCTGACTCAACAGCTATGGCCTGGGAGTTTATCACTTCTGCCTAATCTTGTCCCATAAGGGGGGGCACCGAACTGATACTTTGCCCCGGGTGAAATAATGTCTAGCTTCCCCACTGGTACTGCTTATAAGAGTACCAGTACTAGCCATTCTACTCTACTAGTGGCTAGTGAAGGTGGAGAGGGGGCTTGGGTGGCGTGGGGGGGGGGGGTGTGCGGGAGTTGTCCACCAACCATGAGAGAGATCTGTCAAAGTGGGCCAGTCTGGATGAAGTCCAGGGCCGAATTTTTGTCCCAGTCCAGCCCTGCTTCCAGTGGAGAAGATTCCAGTCGTTCGAGATAGAATCTCACAGGCTTTGGGTTTTTTTCACGTCTGAGGGCCTTGCATTGCCTGGAAATTGTTGACACGATTATCTCCACAGCCCCCATGGTCAAGTGGGCACTGTGAAGGTTATTCCCCTTTTTCAGCAATGGAGATCAGGGGACATCATTCAATTTATTCACATAACGTTGTCAATGAGGAACAGTTTCTTCTGGTGGTTTTGGCGCAGAATCTGCTCACTTGGCATTCCCTTGTCCCCATTCCACTGGTTACAGTCACATCCGATGCCATTGACGCTGGTCAGGTAGCCCTTTACGGGTCAGGACTTACACAAGGCTCGTGGGATGCCTGTCTTCACAACCCAGGCTAGAATGTCTTGGAAATTCAGACAGCCTGGTCAGACCTTCAGTCCTTCACTCACTTCCTGAAAGAGGAACCATTATTATTAAGGATGGATAGCACTATAGTGGTTTTCCTACGTGAAGAGGCAAGGGGGCACTCGGACTTCCACTCTGTCCCAAGAAGTCAAGCACATTGTGTCTGGGGCCCAGAGAAATTTAGCCAACATTTCGTCAGTCTTTATCCCCAGGATTCAGATCATCCAAGCAGACTCCCTGTCTCGCATACAGTTGGACAACAATGAGTGGTTTCTTCATGCGCAAACATTTGCGAGGATCCTGTCCCTGGGAGTCGATCCTGAAGTAGACCTATGTGCATTCCCCTGCAACTTCAAAGTCAGGAAGTATTACACTCGGGCCGCTGCAGCTAGGCCTTCGGAGTAGATGCCACGACAGACCAGTGGAACTTCAACAGGGCATATGCCTTTTCCTCACTTCAGATCATCCTCAAGTTTCCTGCAGAGACTCTAAGCGGAAGCAGTCGAGGTGATGGCAATAGCGCCTTAATGGCCATACAGGTTATGGTTTTCCTTTCTGCTCAAACTGAGCTTCGGGGTTCCAAAGCCTCTTTCCCTCAGGCCGGACCTTCCTTTTCAGGGGACAGTTCTGCACCCTTGTCTGGCAGTACTGAGACTGATGGCTTGGTTTTTAGGAGGGAGAGGCTGGAATCTCTTGGGTGCGTTTCAAGAGTAATTTTTCCACTCTCATGAGCTCAGGAAAGTTGGGCACGAATAAAGTCTATGGGAGAATATGGGCCAAGTTCATTGTATTCTCTTCCTCGGCTGACAAGTCATGTAGAGACCCTGGAATCCAGGATATCCTCCGTTTCCTGCAATCTGGCTTAGATCTGTCTCTATTCATCAGCTCCCTCATGGTTCAAGTCTTAGCTCTGTTGGCCTTCTCCAGAACAACATTGACCGTTCACCCTTTAATTGACAGTTCTTCCGAGGGCAACAAGATTTTGGCCTCAAGAGAACCGAGATTCCCCAAAGGGATCTTCCTCTTCTCCTTGACTCACTGACTGGTCTCAGTTTCATGGAACTCACTCCATTCTTTTAAAATAATTTACTGCAAGGTTGCTTTCCTAGTTGCTATCACTTTGGCCAGAACAGTTTCCGAGATTAGTTCTCTGGGTTGTCAGGATCCTTGTCTGATTTTTCTTTCTGGACCGGGTGGTCCTCATTCCTGTGCTTGGTTCAAACCCAAAAGTCATCTTGGCGTTCCGTGAAAACCAAGAAATTGTCTGTCTACGTTCAGGTCCCTAGAGTCTACCGAAGTGCATCCTCTTGAGGTAGGCAGAATATTGAAGTAATACCTACTAGTGACTTCTTCCTTTGGACGTTCTGATTATCTGTTCATCTTGCACTCCGGCATTAACAGGGGGAAGCAAGCTTCATCCAGAACAATTACGGCCTGGTTTGTCCAGTCCGTTTAACAGGCTTACAGAGCTAAGGGCTTGGCTCCTCTAGAGGTGGTGACAGCATACTCTGCCAGGGGCAGGGTGGTCTCATGGGCAGCAGCTCGACATATAGCTTCTTATGTCACCGGCAATGCGACCTCGTGGGCCTCAATTATTTCCTTTTTGTCACAATATTGCATAGAACCTTCTTCTCTTGCTCCGTGAACTTGGGGGTAAGAATCCTGTCGGTTGACGGGACAAATTTGGACTCCTTTGGTTCAGCATACCCTCCCGTGTGGATTGGCTAGTTATTTCCCACACGTAGTCTGCCATGGAGTCTGTCAGGAAAACGGAAAATGTATTGCCAAATACTTACCGTAATTTTCCTTTCCTGATAGACTCCATGGCAGACGAAGTTCCCACCCATGAGCGATAATATGAGAATTGGACTAAGAGTTGGCTAGTTACGGAACACAGTCCATGGAGGTGAGCTCAAATTTATGGGTAGGGGGGTCCTATAGCATTGGAGAGGAGGCGGGGTTAACCCACATGTAGTCTGCCATGGAGTCTATCAGGAAAGGAAAATTACGGTAAGTATTTGGCAATAAATTTTCCGTTTTGTTGGTTTTACATAATTACCAAGCCTAAAATGATTTTTGAAAGATGTGCAAAAATAAAATTGTCTCCGGCAGTGACAGGGTTAAATATACAGGAATGATGTACTGATGCATACTTTACTTCCATATTGTTTACTTGATATTATAAGTGTGTATATTTTTATATATAATGGGCTAGTCCTGTATTCTTGTCTTCTTTTATATGAGAGCAAAAACGATTTTCCCTTTTTTTATATATATCTCTATAGTTGCCTCAATATTTAAATGCATTTACTGGCATAAACCAGATTTGTAAAGGAGAATAGAACATAAAGTAGTGAACAATTCAGTAGAAATGGTTGGGCCAGCTGTCACAGTGACGTTTATTACATAAGGCGGTATTATCTCTTCTGGGAGCAGAGCCATGAGTCTGGAGAACAGCAGACTGCTCCGTGTGATCCAGGTCAGAGTTTATGTGTGACTCCGGCTGGGATTAGTGAGTGGAAAGTCCGCGGGGCAGGCCATTTTGAGGAGGGATTCCAGTCCGGGATTTGCCTGTGTTGGGTAGCGCTGTCCCAGCTCTCAGTTCCATTCTGGTATTCGGAGAGGAGTGTTCAAACGTGAGAGAGGGAAGTGTCAGCGGAGCCGCACTGTACAGACTCCCCGCCAGGACTGCACCCTCACTGGATGATGGTGAGTGACTTCTCCGTGCGTGCGTGTGACTGGGGCTGCGAGCCTTTCTTCTCCGGACAGGAGCAGGTGGATTGTGTGTCCGGAATTATAGCACAACTTTTCCCACTGTGACCTATGGGAGGCTGTGTGTGTGTGTGGGCTCCTCTCATTGTATTCCCTGGCCATTGCTGCTCAATAGAGAGGAGAGGAGGGAGTGTGAGAAGCTGGGCTGATGATGGAAGGACCAACACAGGTTGGGATGGCATGGGTATGTATGGGGTGCCCCAGTACCCACATCACTGCCTGTCTGCCATACACAGCTCTCTCTGAAACTACAATACAACATTGCCTACATATACTGTCTGTATATGTGTGTGTATATTTATAATCATTATACTATGAAATCAAGTAGTAGTAGTAATATTCATTGAGAATTTTTTTTTAATGTATATATTCTAAGTAGTAATACTTGATGATGATAATAATAATAATAATAATAATAACTGAAAATAGTTTTTTTCATATCGGTATATATTCTAAATAATAATTAATATAATGTTTTGTAGTAGTAGTAGTGGTGTTAGTATTATTGTCAACTGAAAAAAAATATAATTGTTTTTCTTATATGTATGTGTGTGTGTAATATAAATATATAAATATATACACACACACACACACACACACACACACACACACACACACACACAATATTATACTACTAATAATAAAAAATATTTTAATTATTATTTTGGATAGAGATAGATGGAGATAATATTATATATATATATATATATGTATGTATGTATGTGTGTTTATATATATATATATATATATATATATATATATATATATATATATATATATATATATATATATATATATATATATATAATCTATCTCTATCCAAAATAATAATTAAAATATTTTTTATTATTAGTAGTAGTATAATATTGTGTGTGTGTGTATGTATATGTATATATGTGTATATATATATATATATATATATATATATATATATATATATATATATATATATATATATATAATATTTATTAGTATCAGTATTATTATTACTTTTTGTTATCAATTGAAAATAAAAAATATAGATCTTTTTTTTTTTTTATATATATATATATATATATATATATATATATATATATATATATATTCGCCAACAGTTTGCGCAGCTCTCCACAACATGAGGGCAGACAGTACAGATACTATTCAATACAGGAGGAATCCGAGGGGCCTGCTCAATAGAGCTTACAATCTAAAGAGGGAGGGTCAGGTGATACAAAAGGTAGTAACTGTGCGGGATGAGCTGATGGAGAAAATAAAGTTGTTAGGTGTGGGCTGGATAGGCTTCTCTGATAGGGAGGGTTTTCAGGGATTGTCTAAAAGCGGCTAGGAGATAGTTGGGAGGGAATTCCATAGGGCAGGAGAGGCTCGGGAAAAGTCCTGGAAGCGAACGTAGGAGGAGGTGACAAGGGAACTAGCATGACGAGGTGACAAGCAAGAGGTCTTGGGAGGAAAAAAGATAAACTTATTTTTATTTTTAGTAGTAGTGGTGGTGGCAATAATAATAATAATAATAATAATAATAATAATTAAAAAATATATATATATATATATATATATATATATATATATATATATATATATATATATATATATATATCCCCCTTAGGATTTTTTGACATTTTTGCAGTACATATATAATAAACATGCATTACCGCATCATGCATCATGGTAAGGCAGCCCATTAAGATCAGTAGGCTTCTGATGTACTAAAAATGTTCAGAAAAATTGGACACGTTGCAAAACTTTTGCCACAATGCATCAGGGTGCCATGTGCTTTTCTGTAGTGCATTCGGACATATCCACAAAATGAATAGTATGGCAATGCGTGGAATGTGCACAATGCATGTGAACGGACCCTTAGGCTACCATTCATGGCTCAAGTTTCGGCTGCTTTTGCAGGAAATTTGAGCCATGGATGCCCGTATCAGCACCACTCTGTTTAACAAAAATGTATTGTTACATCGGATTTTGGCAGAGGTGCCGGGTGGAAGCCCAACAGTCCCTGTATCCAATCAGATGTTCAGGTATTCTGACAACTGTGGCTGCTTGCTGTCAGTGTACAACAGCCAACAGGGGAGGTTCATCCACCTGCACTGGAGAGCATGGATGGGGGACTCTATGGGGTTTATTTACTATGGGCAGATAGAGTGTTCACTTTGCAAGGGAAGTTACACTTTGCATGGGAATTTGCCCCAGAGTTTAGTAAATGAGGGGAACTTCTGCTGACTTCATCCCATTGTGTGCAAGAAAACATGCTGTTTTTTATTTTATTTTCCTTGCATATGATTGGTATTATTTGTAAGGTGAAACTTCACCTTGCAAAATAAACAGCCTACTTGTCTTTAGTATATTAACCCGTATATCTGTATGGCCAGCTTTAGTGCTATATAGGAGATGGATATGAGAGCCACAACAGTTCATATAAGAGATTCAAGCAGACCTGTATGGTTTAGTGCTACATAATAATCAATATTCAATATGGCTGATAATTGATCATAATATTAATGAATATGAACATATATGTGAGTTTGTGTTTAGAAATACATCACTGTATCAGATCAGATGCCAAAAACCAGAGCCTCACCTGACCTGATATAAAAATCCAGAGTAGCACTGAAGTTGTTAAGGTCAATAGAAAGTGTATGTGGACATTTTGAACATATTCTATTAAATTGAATTTAATACATTTATAAATTTGCACCTAAGGCACCTCTTTGTCTCTGGATTAATATACTGTGTGTGTGTGTGTGTGTGTGTATATATATATATATATATATATATATAATATATATATATATATATATTCTCACCCTCAACAAAAATAGTACATTTTTATTGTTCCCTACAATAGCACAGCATTCTGTGTCTTTAAAGAAAAGATATCACCAGAGACGTATGCTGGCATTGCTAGCTGCCTGGCTGCCCGTGCTTTCAGTCACTGACTTGGGTCAAGTATGCATATAAGAGATCTATCCTCATTTGCTGTATACTTGTTCTGGGCCCTTAGAACCAGTGACATCCAGGAAGATACCATTAAGAAACTGAGGCCTCTATTGATATGAATTGCATAAAGCCTAGGTATGGTGTACCATCATCCAATTTGGAATGAAAAAGACTATTGAGTTTTTGTTAGTACAAAAAGCCATAAAAACAGGATATCCAAATACTTAATAGTAAATATCATAAAAGATGCATGATAACAATCCATGCATATATCACCAGCATTCATGTCCCCTGCTCGGGAGGATCAGGATATGGTGGGTTTTCACAGATAACTTTGTTCTCAACATGTTTCGCAGAATTCTACCGCTTCATCAGTAGAATATCTGTAATCAGTCGTTAGGATAGTAAACACCAAATATTACAATGTATTTCAAGTTTATATGCAAAAATTACAGATATTCTCCTGATGAAGCGGTAGAATTCCATGAAACATGTCGAGGACAAAGTTATCTGTGAAAATATACCATATCCTGATCCTCCCGAGCAGGGGACATGAATGCTGGTGATATATGCATGGATTGTTATCATGCTTCTTTTATGATATTTACTATTAAGTATTTGGATATCCTGTTTTTATGGCTTTTTTACTAAAATGTTATATTTTTACTAAATCTTGAGTATATGCTGTATAAGTTGGTACCGAGATAGTCCTTCAAACTCCCTCTTTGGGTGATCGATTGGGGACTGACCTCTCGGTCATTTTTTAGGAAGATACCATGTCTGGAAGGGAGTCAGGATCTAATTTCCTCCTTTTCAGCAGGGACTGGTCAATTTTCGATCCATGCATGAGCACCAGGAGTCAAGTCCTGGGGAAAAAAGTGTAGGAACTCCCACCCAAGATCCACTCCCCCACCAAAAAAATGATACGCTCATATGCATAATTACTAAACCACTTGCTTAGAAAGATGTCTAAATCCCGCGATAACTCGCGGCAGTCCTCCGCAATGTCTCCTGGGAACAATGACAAAAGTTCCCAGGAGACATTGCGGCATCGAGGAAGTGACGGAATACCCGCACACTACCCGATGAATCCATATACAGGAAGCGGCCAGTAACATAAAGGATTACTAAGGTTCGCCTGGCGCCTGCCCCAGACAGTGACTCAAGCTGGGCATCGCCGCTTAGTGAAGGATTGGCTCGGCTGCTCTAGTCCTGCAAAGGGAACTGAGTTCCTGCTGTGAAAAAAGTGCAGGAACTCCGTTCCCACGCGTTCCCGCAGGACTTGAGCCCTGATGAGCACCCTGGTTTTACACAAGTGAATTGATTGACTTGTGTACAGCCAGCCAGTCATTTTTTTTCCTTGAACGATTAGTTTGCACCCCTATTGCTGGCAACCCTAATCATTGTGTTCTGTTGGCAAGAAAGGCTTCCTGCCAGCACAACACAATAGCGCTGTGGGAGGGATTGCCCCATCAACACTGATCATGTTTTTGGGGGACTCAAGCAATTTTCTTTTTGGTGGAAAGAAAAATTGCATAATCTATGACCTACCTTTTGGCTTAGTAGACCATGAGACCCTTAAAGTTCTGAGACATTGTCATAGTGGACCAAATATGTATTTTAAGGCCATCAAAACAGTGGACCTGTATGGTCTAGCTACATGGTGGTGGATCAGGAGAAGAGTTTACCATATACCGTAATTGTGGAAAACCTGATGTTCTAGCAGATTTTCTGTACGTCTGCCAGATTCCTAGGAACACAGTTAATGTTTTATTGTTTTACTGCATTAGAATGGAATACACTTTGTACCTTTTAATCTTGGAGGCCCAGAGGGCCTTTTTTTTTGTTATTGGACCTTGTTTTGTTTATGCACAACCACAGGAGGTCCGCTTAGTGATCTACTCGTACATATTTATTCTTGCCAGTTTGTTCTAAAAGATTCCAAGCATTTATAGATGTGTGTGTGTGTGACAGGTGTATGTATACATTTAAAGTGCTTCTATAGATAGGCCATGAGCTCTGATTTTGGCGGTGGGTTTCTTTGTACCACGTGATTGTATATTTGACAATATCATACAACAAGCTTTGACATTTGAGGTTCTTGGGATTGCTTGCTTCATAAACTCTCCATATACTGAGATAGTGAATGTGTTTTAATCATTAGTACTGGACAGTTGTCAAGTGCTGCTTTTGGGTAACCCCATAGTTGTTGCCATAAAGGTCCTCTACGTCACAGAAGACCTTGGCATTCCCCAAACCTCATCATATTTCTTTGTGACCTTTAACAAATTGTTGAGTCTTCTTCAACATCCTAGACAAACTAGCTTCACCAAATGCTTGAAGCTATGTGGAGAGGAATGTCTCCAAACAGGCCACCAGGCAGTCTTCCATCCAGCTTTCTGGCTAAAGCAACGTTCCCCCTGTAGCTGGATGCCCTAGAGTCTTGTTAAACAAAGGTGCAGTTTTGTGTATGTACTGTCAGAAGCCTGCTTTAATAAGGTGACGATGGGAATTATTAAATGATACAGTGCTAAAAAAAAAAATCTATATACTTCCTACAACCTGTAATTAAAGACCCCAAGTCTTTTTTGTCCTTTAAAGGGAAGCATTTTTTCATTATACACATTTTTTCTGTGGAATGTACATTACTGATACAGCTCCTTTCTGGATGACCTCTGATGGTAACAGGTTAGCTTCCAATGGTGCATATGGGGAGGCTGAGGTTAGAGGCTGAGCAGGGACCGCCCTGTCTTTTCTCCGCTCTCCCCTATGGGGGGATCGGATGAACACGGACCGTCTGTCCATGTTCACCCGACTTGATCCGCCAGACGGATGGAAAAGTAGGTTTTTCCTCCGTCACACTTTGGCTGGGCGTGTCGGATGTCAGCGGGCATGTCGCCGCTGACATCCGCGGCTCCATAGAGGAGCACGGAGCGCCTGTTCAGGTCTGCCTAAAAAACTGGCAGGCGGACCTGAATGGGCGCTCCGTGTGAAAGAGCCCGAATCCTTGAAATAATTTTAGGGTCCTACACGCTTGCTAAACATTCTTTGGGGTTATTGGGGGGGGATGCACCTTACATTTCTGGTCATTGGGAAGAGATTCCCTCTACAGACTGCTGAAAAGATCATTGGTGCCATGGCACTGCCTACTCTAAGTGGCATTGGCTAAAGAACTAGGCAGGCACCATCAAATGGAAGATCAATCAGCCACAGTTCAAGGAACTCCAAGGAGGAATCTCTAGAAGAACCCTGGTTGAGAACAGCTGGATTATAGGGTCTGCAAACACAATCTGAGATCTTGTATTTATTAAATTTATTAAAATGCTTATGGAAGTGGATACTGCTTATAAGTGGAAACTTATTTTCTGTGTGACAGGGCTTCTTACAACCAGGAACATGAGCCATCTACAGATCTCTAAAAGAAAAGGGCTGCACAGTGGATAAGTGGTCAGCACATATGCATAGTAGCACTGGGGTTACCAGTTCAAATACCAGCCACATTCTCCCTGTGCGGGTTTCCTCTGAATACTCTGGTTTCCTCCCACATTTCAAATTCATGATGGAAGGTTAATTGGCTCTTTTCTAAATTGGCCCTAGTATGTGTGTGAAAATATATTGTATATGTGAGTTAGGGACATTAGATTGTAAGCTCCCTGGGGGCAGGTACTGATGTGAATGTACACTATATGTGTGTATATATCGATAGATGTGAAGTGCTGTGTAAATTTACACAGCGCTATAGAAGTACCTGTAATAAATGTCATATGTGACACTATTGGCAGGAATCAGTAGATTGCCTGTGCAGCTTTTGCTCATCTAATGTGCTTTCCTGCTATATTAAGTCCTATAAAATCATATAAAAAGTATTACCGTATATATCACAACAGTGGAAACATTGGGACAATTTATTACCACTGGATTTGTTGGAACACATTTTCTCTATGAACTGCTTCCTGCTCTTGAGATAACTAGTTGGCTGACAAAGGAATCTGTTTTTGTGTGTTGATCATTATATTGATTCGCTGTGACCTGAAGAGAACCACTTATCTAAGAGGAGCTTATGGTTTTACCATAGAAGCCTATTAGAGAGCTGGAAGCCACAGCTGTAACATGCAACGCAGACATCGCTGAAATTGGAAGCACGATTCCCAAGGTGCATATTGGATTCTCTGTCCGACATGCAGTGTTTGTTAGGAGGTGCAATTATTGAGGCTGCTCTAAGCTAGGATGAGTTGTGAGTTACTACAGACACACCTAAGCAAAGTGACAGGCATATCGCACATTGTTTGTCACTGGAGTCTCCCATTAACTCTTTAACTGCTGCTAATTGTACTTCTAAAACTGCCTCTGTACAGGTTTAGCCAAGTCTCATCCCTTATGATTCCAGACATGAAAATTTGAAAAGCCAACACCACATCTAGAAGGATAGCTAAAGCCTTCTTGGTCCTGTCTACTATGTAACTTTACTCATGCAGAGGCTGTTTTTTTGTAGCAGTTTGGGATCTCCGCTGATTATTTACAGTGTATTGCAACATAGAATCCATGATTATGGCTCCTGAAGTGCAAGCAGTGAATCAAGACATTATGGCAACCAGGTGGTTTCTTTGCTTTCTCCTCTTGTTTGCCGTTGCACTGCAGCCAAGCTGAATGTAAATAAAGTAATGTATACACTGGCCTGAGCAGGTGACAGCTCTGAATGAAAAGGCATGCATAAGAGGTTAGGTATACAAATAACATGATGTCCTATAAATAAAGAGTGTTTTAACCAATTGACCTCCAGAAGATTTACCCTCTTCATGATCAGGCCATTTGTTGCGATAATGCACTGCGTTACTTTAACTTGTGATTCATAAAGTCAAGTTTAAAAAAAACAAAAACTTGTTATGTTAGGCCTCGTACTCACGACCGAGTTACTCGACGGGCGAAACACATAATTTTCCTCGTCGAGTTCCTTGTTAGGCTTGTCGAGGAACTCGACAGGCTTGCTTTGCATACACACTGTCAAGACAAAATCTCCTCGTTCTCAAACGCGGTGACGTACAACACATACAACGGCAGGGGAAGTTCGATTCCACTGGCTAAACTTTTGGGGCTGGTTTTGCTAATCTCATGTGTTTGCGTGTTAAGTAAAAGTTTGGTAAGAGACATTTGCACTTTTCAGTCTGTTACAGCTTGAAAAATGTGTTATCTCCATTACAAATGCTACTTTTACTCCCGTCTCATACTTTAATCTGAGCATGCGCGGGTTTTTTAGCATACAGACGCTCGAGTTTCTCGTCGGAAACCAGCCCGACGAGGAACTCGACGAGCCAATTTGAGACTCCCGTCGAGGAAATAGAGAACTTGCTCTCTTTTTTGCTCGTCGAGTTCCTCGACAGTTTCCTCGGCAAAAAAGCTTTCCCGCCAAGTTTCTTGATGAATTCTGCCGAGGAAACTGGTCGTGTGTACGAGGCCTTATACTTTCCACCTCTGTGCAGTTGGTTTTGCTCAGAGCAGCCCAGCTCCTCCTTCTGTCCCTCTTCACTGCTCCTGGCCCCTCCCTCCTGTCAAGTGTTTCCACAGTCGGCAGCTTCTTTTGGGGCACTGGAGCCGAGTCACAGCTCTGTGTCCATTCAGAGACAGAGCCCTGGCCCCGCCCCCACTCTCCCCTGATTGGCAGACTGACCTTGATTGCCAGCCATGGGAGCCAATGGCGCCACTGCTGTGTCTCAGCCAATCGGGAGGAGTGTCCCGGACCGTTTAGACACTCGTAGACATGACTGGAGAGAGATGTAATGGGGGGGGGGGGGGTGCTGGGGGGCTGCTACACACAGAAGGCTTTTTATCTTAATGCAGAGATTGCATTGTGATAAATCTCCTGCCTTTACAACTCCTTTAAGTTCTGGTATGGATTGTACTTAAAAATCATTTAGCATTTTTGTTAAAAGAGAACACCAGGAAAACACAATAGTCAGCAAAAAGGCGTAACATGACAAGCTATCTACACGTGCCTCTTTTTCATTTTTGTGTCACAAAAAACGGTATGGGTTCACCATATAAGAAAGACAAGCCTTCTTGTGACACATTTGTGTTTCTGTGTTGTGGACACAACTAGCCATTGCACTAGGGCCTAATACTGGATTGCAAACTCTTAAGCCTCGTACACACTACCGAGAAACTCGACGGGCGAAACACATCGTTTTCCTCGTCGAGTTCCTTGTTAGGCTGTCGAGGAACTCCATTGGGAACCCCGTTGGGTGTTACAAATTATGCCATTTAAACGCAATTTGATCTAGAAGGTCTACAATTTTCCTATGAATAAAATAATGTTTGCAGACACACAAGATCAGTTTTCTGTATACCTCCTGAGTGATGTTTATCCTGTGTGTTCATGACCTGGAAGAATGCTTGATTTACTATTCACTGAAGTGGAAAAGGAAGATTGTCACATGCCAACTACCTCAGTCTCCATTCATTAAACGGTAGTAAACTTCTTTCAGCTGATTGCACAGAGGACAGTCCTGATGTGCCATAATCCTTCCTTCAGCTCTCAATGTGTACAAGTCTTCCCACGTACATAATCATCAATTTACCACATAAGTAGCCCTGAACTAGCAATGTGTTTGCAGGCGTCTCTGAAAAACAAAGCTTGATTGTGGGGTTTGGATAGCGCTGAGTGGTCAGAAATTCATGTAGCTGACAGTTTAATCCCATATGTACAAACACAAATTATAACGTTCCAATATAGCCTCAATTCTTGCAGTTGCAGAACATTTTGGACAGCTTTGTAAGCATCTTGTTCAGACAGTGATGTTTATGTAGCAGCATCAGACTGTTGGATGTGATCCAGAAAGTGTAACACCAGGATACTGTGGAGCTGCAATTGGAAAATGATATCCGCAATTAAAAGATGGATACATGGAAATACATGTTTTTATCTATAGTGGTGCTTTCTTTCCTTTTGCAAAACTGGTCTAACATCTGGTATTTGATCACCTCTGCGGTTTTTATTTTTTGCGCTATAAACAAAAGAGCGACAATTTTGAAAAAATACACTATCTTTTACTTTTTGATTTAATAAATATTTAATTTCCTTTTCCTCAGTTTAGACCGATACGTATTCTTCTACATATTTTTGTTAAAAAAAATCACAATAAGCGTATTTGATCGGTTTGCGCAAAAGTTCTAGCATCTACAAAAAAGGGAATAGAATTATGGCACTTTTTTTTTTCTAGTAATGGCGGCGATCTGCGATTTTTGTGACCGTGACATTGCGGTGGGCATATCGGACACTTTTGACGCATTTTTGGGACCATTCACATTTATACAACGATTAGTGCTATAAAACTGCACTGATTACTGTGTAAATGTGACTGGCAGGGAAGGGGTTAACACTAGGGGGCGGGGAAGGGCTTAATATGTTCCCTAAAGTGTGTTCTAACTGTAGGGGGACTCACAAGGGGAGGAGACCGATGTGTGTTTCTCTGTACTGGGAACACACATCTGTCTCCTCACCATTGACAGGACATGGATCTGTGTGTTTACACACACGGATCTATGGTCCTGCCGTGATTGCGGGCAATCGCGGGTGCCCGGCGGACATCGCGGGGACACGCATCGGGTCCCAAGCAATGCGGCGGGGGCACACGCGCGCCCCCTAGCCGCCCGGGAATGCAAGGACGTCATATGACGTCCAGTCTGAAGGAGGAAGGGTTCCCGCCGACGTCATTTTACAATGATTCGGTAGGGAAGGTGTTAAAGAGGAACTTCACACATTCTCCTTCACCCAGTGGATCCAGCATTGTCCAGCCTCAATCTGCTGGTTATTTAGTCTAGGTCCTGTGCTGCCATCTTAGTCCTGGCTCTCTTTTCTAGGTTCAGGCAAAATTACCCCCAATGGTGCCCTGGACCCACCCTCTGGCCTTTTTGTTCCTGGTACTGCAACCTCCTGGGAGATGTGACATGGGTATGGTGGCAGGGGCCAGGCCGGAGTTAAAATTTTAAGAAAGCTTATACAAACAGAAAAAAACACCGGATGAAAAAATTGGATGGGATCAAACTCCTTTTTGGGAGTAAATGGCCACATTAACTGCATGCATATATTTTTGTGGCCGATATTTTAGGCCGATTTAAAAAAGAATAATAAAAAAATAAAAAAAACAACCTCACCCACTCCACACCTTCCTGCTTACTCCTGTCACTCTAGAACACACTTGATGTCCTCAGTACAGTTGGCACTGGCAGGTGGCACTGGTTTGGAACTGGCAGGTGGCACTGGCAATTGGAACTGGTTGGCACTGATTAGTGGTGGGTGGCACTGGCTGGCATTGGCGGGTGACACTGGTTAGCACTGGTGGGTGGCACTGGCAGATGGCACTGGCTGGCAGTGGCACTGGCAGGTTTCACACTAAACAAGGTGAGAAATGTATGCTTTCTGAGTTTTATTTAGTAACTGCTCATACAGCAGTGGGGTTCAGTGAAACTAACTTTGGTTTTACATGAAGCCTGTACTGTCATGTTGTATTTTGTTGGCAATACTGGAGTTTCAGCTCAAATGACACAACCTTGGCTGTGTAATGATCCATGTATTGGGTACAATGGCAATTTGATGTCCATCACCGTAGATACTGACAAACTATGGTAATAAGCATGCCACCTTTGTGTGTGAATAACTGTGTGCAGATAACTTTAGGGCACCTCTGCCTTGGGGGCATCTCACACTAGGTGTTTTAATCATGCCCAGCCATTAGTCTAGACTGCTTGGAAAGCATTAGTCCAGTTCTTTTGCACAGTTAAGCATACCATGTCCTAGACTGCTTGGAAAAGGTAGTCTGTGGCACAGTTCACCTCAGTGTAAGCCAAAAGCGCATAACTTTTTTTTATTAAACCCTGCAAGAGCATACTAGCTCATTATGTGGCACTTACCTGAGATTGAAGCCCCCGAAGTCCTCCTCGGTCCCGTCCACCGGGCCGAAGGTTGGCTGGTCCTGCCAAACTGCCAGTTTTCGTCCGATTTTCAGCCTGTGTGTACCCGGCATTAGATACGTACACATAATCAGAACATTTTGACCAGCAGCTTGGTGTTCCTCACATAATAAGTACACCTATATTTGTAGAAATCAATTGTGCATTTGTAGGTTGGGTGGAAAAATCATCCAAAACTCCTAATTTATTCATCATCCGCTATCTGTGGGGGATGTTAGGCCCTCTAAAGCTAGTTAATGACTTATGAACAGTCAAAGGCAAAACCTCATGTTGTGGATTGAAGTAAATCAGACACGTGCTTTGCTTATATTTCTTGAACAGCAACCCGTACAGAGAAATGTGTTGGCTGTCATTGTGGGCTGATTTAAAACCTATAGCCAGTAAGCTCAGAGCAAAGTCAAAACACCTTGTTTATATGTGTTTTAGGAGCGCAAAAAATATTGAATTGAAACTTTTTCCAGAGAGGTCGGCAATTAAAGCCTAAATATTTTGGCCTGTACAAGTTTCTTTTAAAATTAAAGTCCCTTTTCCTGTTGATTTTTTAGTGTTTTATTTTTTATATTGTGTTCAGTGTTGGCTTTCGCTGTTTTCTGTTGTTCACAATCGGAACTACAGCAAACATTTCCTGTGATAGAACATGTCTAGTGCCTGTACTGGCTGTGTGACAGATTATGTTTTAGCCAAGATGCAGGATGTATTTCTCAATATCACATTAAGGTATGTGAATGAGTAAGAACACCTAATGGTATGCTAACAATATTTAGACGTAGAGATGTGATGTAAGCGGCTGAATTAGGTCCTTGTAATTGTTATTAGGCGGGTTAACTTTCCCATACTTTTGTGTTGTAGGGAGGGTGTCACCCTTAGGTGTAGCTCATTTCAGGTCCAGCTTGACTTGTCTGGTATACCTATAACGTACGTCTGTTGGCTTTTCCTTGGTTATTTATAGCCTGGCCTAATGAGAACCTGGGTACTGCTTCCTCTCTCCATGGCAGCTCACATTGAGGTCACTTAGCAAGGTTTCTGTTGGAGATGAACCAGTTTTGCCTGCAGGTGGTTTACCTTCTAGGTCTGTGAGTTCTTCTTGTTTACATTGCTGTGGTTTACCTTCTATAATCTATCCCTATTCCCAGAAATCAGTCATAGGGTGGCTCATAGTACCGGAAAAGGTACACTAATCACTAGTGAGTTTTCTTCCCTTTGAGGCTTTGTTCTTACTCCTAGACGTGGGTTGCACAATATGAAGTATGAGAAGCCAGTGTAAGTATTAGAGAAGATAAATGGACAGCCGCACTCCAAAAAAACCTTGATGGTTGTCTTTATTTGTAAAAAAGATAAACAGCCTACGCGTTTAACACTATTGGTTAGTGCCTAATCATGGCTTCATCAGCCATGATTAAGCACTAACCAATCGTGTGAAACGCGTAGGCTGTTTATCCCCATTTTTGCTGTGATTTGTAGTGCCAATTTTTATATTTTTTACAAATAAAGACAACCATCAAGTTTTTTTTTTGAGTGCAGCTGTCCATTTATCTTCTCTATTACTTGCCTTGTGCATTGCCGGCTCCCTTTATTTCCTGAGACACTGATTGTATAACCACTTCCATACCAGACACTTGCGCACCTTCCCGCCCAAGCCAATTTTCAGCTTTCTGCGCTGTCGCACTTTGAATGACAATTGCACGGTCATGCTACACTGTACCCAAACAAAATTGGTGTCCTTTTTTTCCCCACAAATAAAGCTTTCTTTTGGTGGTATTTGATCACCTCTGCAATTTTTTTTTATTTTTTTTTGCGCAACAATTAAAAGACTGAAAATTTTGAAAAAAATTAAGTTTTTATTTTTATCTGTTAATTTTTTTGTAAATAAGTTAGTTTTCTCTTTCAATTACGGGTACTGATATGGCAGCACTGATGGGCACCGATGAGATGGCACTGGTGGGCACTGGTGGGCGGCACTGGTGGGCACTCGTGGGGCGGCACTGGTGGGCACTCGTGGGTCGGCACTGGTGGACACTGTGGGTTGGCACTGGTGGACACTGTGGGTTGGCACTGGTGGACACTGTGGGTTGGCACTGGTGGACACTGTGGGTTGGCACTGGTGGACACTGTGGGTTGGCACTGGTGGACACTGTGGGTTGGCACTGGTGGACACTGTGGGTTGGCACTGGTGGACACTGTGGGTTGGCACTGGTGGACACTGTGGGTTGGCACTGATGTATCCATGTTTCCAGTCAGTGCCCATTTGTGGGCACTGATTGGCATCTTTATTTTTATTTTTTACTGCCTTTTTTTCCCCTTCCCTGGTGGTCCAGTGTGGCGATCCGAGGGGGGGCTGCGCTGATGAGCAATCAGCGCGAACCCCCCCTGTCAGGAGAGCCGCCGATCGGCTCTCCTCGCGTCTGTCAGACGCGAGTGAGGAAGAGCCGATCAACGGCTCTTCCTGTTTACATCGTGATCAGCCGTGGTTGAACACGGCTGATCACGTGGTAAAGACCCTCCGCCGGAGGCTCTTTACCGAGATCGGAGATGCAGGGTGTCAGACTGACACCCCGCATCACAGATCGCCGCGCTGTGCGCCCCGAAATCCTGCAGGACGTCCATAGACGTCCAGTCAGGATTTCAGAACCACTTCCCGGACGTAAATCCCCTATGGACCGGGCGGGAAGTGGTTAAGCACACCCACCTGGAGCGGTAACTCCCTTTCCCCCAACCCAGTGTAAATGCATGGTAGTCTAAATCGGGGGTCTCCAAACTACAGCCAGTTGTAAGATTCGTCCCGGCCCTCTGACTCTGTAAGGTGGGCCTTCAACGGGGCTCTGATGTAGGGGGACTTTGATGGGGATGCTGATGAAAGGGGGCTCTGATGGGGACCTGATGTGGGGGGGGGGACTCAAGTTTATTTGGAATTTCTTTGTTTTTCTGACGTTTCTTCCCTCTTGTTCTAAGTTACACTCACCGACCACTTTATTAGGTACACCTTGCTAGTACCGGGTTGGAAACACTTTTGCCTTCAGAACGGCCTTAATTCTTCGTGGCATAGCTTCAACCAGATATTGGAAACATTCCTAAGAAATTTTGGTCCGTATTGACATAATGGCATCACGCAGTTGCTGCAGATTTGTCGGCTGCACATTCATGATGCAAATCTCCCGTTCCACCACATCCCAAAGGTGCTCTATTGGATGAGATCTGGTGACTGTGGAAGCCATTGAAGTACAGGGAACTCATTGTAATATTCAAGAAACCAGTGATGAGATGATTTGAGCATTGTGACATGGTGCATTATCCTGCTGGAAGGAGCCATCAGAAGATGGGTACACTGTAGTCATAAAGGGATGGTCAGCAACAATACTCGGGTAGGCCGTGGCGTTTAAACGATGCTCAATTGGTACTAAAGGGCTTAAAGTGTGCCAAAAAAATATCCCCCCACACCACCACCAGCCTGATCCATTGATACAAGGCAGGATGGATCCATGCTTTCATATTGTTTACACCAAATTCTGATCCTACCATCTGAATGGCCCAGCTGAAATCAAGACTCCTCAGACCAGGCAACGTTTTTCCATTCTTCTATTGTCTAAATTTGGTGAGCATGTGCGAATCATAGCCTCAGTTTCCTGTTCGTAGCTGACAGGAGTGGCACCCAGTGTGGTCTTCTGCTGCTGTAGCCCATCTGCTTTTGATGTGTTGTGCATTCAGATATGGTATTCTGCATACCTTGGTTGTAACGAGGGGTTATTTTAGTTACTGTTGCCGTTCTATCATCGCTGCCCATTCTCCTCTGACCTCTGACATCAACAAGGAATTTTCATCCACACAAATGCCGCTGACTGGATATTTTCTCTTGTTCGGACCATTCTCTGTAAACCCTAGAGTTGGTTGTGTGTGAAAATCCCAGTAGATCAGCAGTGTTTGAAATACTCAGAGCAGCCCGTCTGGCACCAACAACCATGCCACGTTCAGTCGCTTAAATCCCCTTTCTTCGGTTTTAACTTTAGCAAATTGTCTTCACCAGGTCTAGATGTCTTTATTCTTTGCGTTGCTGCCATGTGATTGGCTGATTAGCAATTTGTGTTATCATGCAGTTGAACAGGTGTACCTAAAAAGTGGCTGGTGAGTATATATCCCATTGATTACAAAAAAAATCAGCGTATTAGCATATTCATTCATTTAGACTTGTTTTGTAAACTTAAAAACTATTTGTAAATTATACGATGTGGCCCTGTAACTGATTTTTTTTTTTTTGTCAACCCCTGGACTAAATGGCTTAAACCAGGACTTGACATATTTGCCTTCAATCTAGGAGCTAGCTAAAAGTTAGGAGCCAGGAGCAAGGCAAGTAATTTGTGCCCCCTAACTTACTGGTACTTACAGCAGAGCGGGCAGTCAATAACCCCAATGCAACGCCATCACGACTTTATAGTTTATAGTTACGTTATAGGCTGGCCAGAAAGAATGACGATAAGGGGGAAACCCCCTTATTGCTTCTCACCAATCACTCTTCACAAATCCACATCCCCACTCTATACAAAATTTGACCCCACTACGGACTTTTCTCGGTGTCCATGGCTCACCTCTCCTCCTAGCACCATGGTTGTCGGCTGACCATGCTCTTCTGCCTCCTGCCAGATCTGTTCCAACACAGCCTGGGCACCCCGTGATCGTCCAACACCACACAAACCCCGATATTTTGCTGATCCAGATCTGATCCCTGATGGGTGACAGCAGGAACAGAACGGGTGTCCATGTACAGCCTCTGAGGAGGGTGAAGGGAGTTCACAGCCTAAACACTAACTCTCATCACCCTGGAGCGGCACTGGAAGCCCATAGTCAGGCTCATCCTTCCATCTCCCATGTCCACAGTCCTGTCACATCTGTCATCCCCCTGGAGTGGCGCTCAGAGACCGACTGATGGAGAGCCGCGTGTTCCTGGAAAAGGCCGACACACAGCAACTCAGGCCTCGTACACACGACCGAGTTTCTCAGCAAAAACCAGCAAGAAACTTGCTGGGAGATATTTTTTTGCAGAGGAAACCGGTCGTGTGTACATTTTCATCGAGGAAACTGTCGAGAAACTTGATGAGCCAAAAAGAGAGCATGTTCTCTATTTCCTTGACGGGAATGGAGAAAATTGGCTTGTCGAGTTCCTCGACAGCCTAACAAGGAACTCGACGAGGAAAACGATGTGTTTCGCCCGTCGAGTTCCTCGGTCGTGTGTACGAGGCTTTAGAGTCTAGAGTGCAAGTGTGTGAAGAAGAAAAAAAAAACTTAGCTCTGCAGACAAAAGCCCAGGCGCCAGGGTGCAATTTCTATTCGCCGTGGCGACCTGGCGCCTGGGATTTGTCGAGCTCTGGCTAAAACGTACAGTCCGTCAAAGCAAAAAAGTATTTTGTACATCTCTGGAATACATTCACATTTCCCAATGTTTTTTCCTTTACCATAATGAGCCAGAATGAGTGTTCCCCTACCTTCCTGTTTGAGCTAAAAACACAATGTTGAGCTCTGAAATCCCAGCACATGGTGCCAGCCCTGCCTACCACATTGCTTGATGGATACCACAGGACACAGTCCCTCTTCTCATCTCCAGTCTTCTTCCTTTTCTCCATAACCCCTCTGTATGCACAAGATGTTATCAGTTTACAAGATTTCTGGCAGAATCAGCTGTTTTTTTTCACCGCTATAACAAAACATTTTCAATTGTATATTTAGCAGACCAAAAGGGACCCACTGAGACATTGTTCAGGTTTATTGCCACTCTAAAGTCTACAGTGACCACTGGTGGAGGATTTCAGCTCTTGCTGTGAACTGGCAATGTACTTTAATTTATCAACAATTTATGTAAAAAGTTTATTTTGTTTTTTTAAGCTGTATCTGCAATTGGGATTAGCAGCATTCCACGTTATCAAAGTTCATAAATGCTTGAAGCGTAATTCTAGCCCAGATTTTTTTCTTAGTTTTGGTTTGGGACAAAAAGTGAATTTAGCTTAGAGACACAGCTTGTTCAATTAGGCTAGGCTCACACTATTGTGATGCGGGAACCCGCGCAATTCCAGTGTGGGTTCCCGCATTGCATTTCTCTGGCACTGCCCTATGCGAACCGCCACGAGTGTCAATACAAAGTTAATGACACCCCCAGATCAGTTTGCAGAGTGCAGTGCGAACTGTCAAATGATGCAAGAGTCAATTCCAGTGCAGACCAAAAAAAGGGTCCTGCACCATTTTGGTCCGAATGCGATGCAAATTCAGCCATACAATCTGTATGGCTGAATTTGCATTACACAGACTTTGCATGTGATCTGCACAGCAATGCGGTGCGAATCACATGGGATGTCTGACATTGCTATAGTGTTACGTTTTGACAATAAAACCTGGAAGCTGATTGGTTTCTATGCGCAGCTGTAGCAGAACCTGTGCACTAGTTTTAGTGAATCACCCCAATGTATTTATAGTTCTGTTTATTAATATATTATATATACGGAGATCAGCAATCTACTTGTCAAGCATAAACGCTGTGCAACACAGTAATTATGCTTTAAGTTAAAGCAGTAATAGACATGAGATCTGTGATAAGCTTTGAGATAGTTCATATTATGTAATGATCATTATGTTTATGGCCACCTTCAGGCCCCATTAGATACAGTATATTACCAGACAGACCTAGGATAAAACAGCAATTGCCTGCGTTGCAGTAGTTTTGAGTTGATTGCTGTCTTTTCACCTAAAATTAGTTGACTTTGGATGTGTCGCCTTCTTTGCCCCTCAATAGGCAATAACACATGGACCATTATGCATCTGTCTATGAAAGTCAAATGTTGGAGCATTCACATTGTACTATAATACCTGAACACACTGTAATATCTGTGTACAGCTAGCCATACACAGCTTTATTTTCTCTTGCCCAGCTTGCAGTCTAAAGCCCCATACACACTATCAATTTTCCTGCAGGTTTTTCTCTTCAGGTTTACCAAAACCATCTAATATGAGGTCAAACCCCATTCACACTGAAGCGTTTTTACAGCGGTTTAGCATTCAAAATAGCGCTATTAAAACGTTCTCCATGAATCTCAATGGACCCTTTCACCATCTTTGGAGCAGCTTTAATAAGTAATAAGAGACAAACCATTTACCACTGACAGGGGTGCTTATAATGATAAGAACTACCAGAATTTGCTGCACGTGTGGCTAATGTTCTTAACACTGATGCAAATTGTTACCTGAATTAGGTGCAGGTAGTTCTTATGAAAACTACCGCCAGAAAGGTGTTAAAACTTGACTGAGGTCCAAGATGGCCGCGTAAGCTAGGAGCTCCGCTCTGCCTCAGCTCCACGTCAGCCCTAGCACCGGTTTCACGGCGGTGCCAAGATCCCGGAGGGTCGGATTCGATTGGGGAACGCTCGGTCGAGCCCCCCATGTACAGCGGAGCGGTCCGGAGGGGCCTGGGGGCGAGTTATACGGCGCTAGAAACTCAGGCCGATTCCAAGATGGCGGCCGCGCCTCAGCTACAAATACCTCACACAGGAGGAAATGCTGACTTGAGGCAAGTGATCGCCCCTGCTACTTTAACTTCCCTCCTTTGCTGGCCCAAGGCTCTCCAGGCTCCCTGGCACCTTCAGCAGCCACCTCAGGTCCCCAGTCAGACCCCACACTGGTCCACTACACTGGCCAGGCACAAGGTGCAACACAGGCCTCACCAGTCTCCATGGCTGCTGATCACTCAGAATCAGAAATACCTCAGAATGCAGGGGAGCTCTTTTTGAAGTTCTCTGAACTACTTGAACGAGGGCTAGCCCAAACAGCAGTTAATATTACTAAGGAAATACATGCTGACTTCCAGAATCTGGGCTCCAGGATGGAGATCATAGAAAATAAATTGGACATCACTATATCCAGAACTAACCAGAACACTGACCAAATACAATCACTTCAGGAGCAACTAGACGTGGCCCTTACTAGAATTGACGACCTCGAGAATCGTTCCAGAAGGGACAACTTTAGGGTGAGGGGTCTCCCTGAATCCGTTACAGATATCCCCAAAGCTATCCAGGACCTCATCAAAAGCATGATCCCCTCTATTGCACCCCACAAGCTGGAGCTGGACAGGGCCCATAGGTCCCTGGGTCCCCTGAGAAAGGACGGATCTCCCAGGGATATCATAGTAAAACCCCATTACTTCTCAGTGAAGGAAGAGGTCATGAGGGCTTCCCGTCAGCAACCCCGCATATCCTTCATGGGTCAGGATATCCAAATTTTTGCGGACATTTCTGCAGCTACCATACAAAGACGCAGATCGCTGAAACCTTTATTGCTGATTTTGTCCCAAAAGGACATCAAATATTGGTGGGGATTTCCGTTTGCCTTAAAATTCGCCTTCAAGGGCAAAACCCACGCCTTCACCACGCTATCTGAAGGAGAAAAAATTTTGCTAGCCTTGAAACTGATCTCGCTGGACTCAGCAATGGACACGTCAAATTTTCCACCAGGTTCATCCAAACGGCCCACCCCGGCCAGTCCTTTATCCCCTACTTGGCACACGAGCAAAAGCAGACGCACCAAAGATACCACAAAGACCTGAAATAATCATCATAGCGGTCCTGCTCACTGTTCTGGAGTTTGCCTCCGCTTGGTGTTTCTAATGGAGGATATTATACCTGTTAGGTATAATGGTTATGGGTACCCTATCTGTGGCTGGGGACCCATGAAATCCCCATACAGTGTTTTTTGAGACTGTTTTGTTTCCTAGTTTTATGTTCTCCGCACTGACCGTGATCCGTATATTTTTTTCATGTATCGTGATAGTATACATTTAGAGTGTTATATGATAAGCTATCATCTCCTTGTTGACTCTAAAGGGTTGATAGGGGCTGAGGCAGTTGCCTTGCGCCTCAGATCATCCCTGGACGGGGACTATGTCGCTGTCGGGGTTTGGTCCTGTAGCCCGAGTTAAGGGCTACGTTATTGGTTCGACTGACGAAGGTGGAACGGATCTTTATCCCTTCCACGTTCGTTGTGAGGACATTCTTTATATTTTAAAATGTATTATCTCTTCTTTTGTTTGCTCTCTTATCTCTCTTCTCACTAACCTTTTTTTCTTGATTGCCAGTCCGTGCTTATGTCATCCTGCCTATAGTATTCCAGGCCTCGGCTCCGCTCCTGCTCCGCTCTGCTGTCTCCCATGCCTCCATGTTGATGGGGTAAGTTCCAAATTGCACCCACTTTGTTCTCCCAATGACTTCACCACATAACTCGACTTTGCCGAACTTGGTTAGAGTTGCCTCACACAGTGTTCAGGGCTTGAATTCGCCCGTCAAGAGAAGGAAGGTGTTTCATTCTTACCATTCCCGGAGGATGTCAGTTGTCTTATTACAAGAGACACATTTTCCGGCCACTTACACGCCCTCCTTTCTTCATGCGCAATACCCACAATTTTTTCTGGCTAACGCCGAGGATAAAACGAGAGGGGTGGCTATCCTTTTCGCGAAATCCTGCAAATTTAACCCGCTCCTGACTCATAGAGATCCTAATGGTAGGTTCCTGTTGGTTAAGGGGGAATTGGATGAACTTCTAGTGTCATTTATCTCATACTACGCTCCCAACAGAGGACAGACCGAATTTTTTAAAACTATGTTTGATACCTTAGAACCTCTCTTGGAGGGAATGATAGTGTGCGGAGGAGACTCCAACATTGCATTCGACCTAAGCTTGGACAAATCCAAACCTATAGCTACAGCATTGACACGCCCAACTAGAGCCAGCTCACACATAGCAAAACTGATATATCAGCATAACCTGGTAGACATTTGGAGGGAACTCAATCCAAACAAAAAGGACTACTCCCACTATTCCCATCCGCATCGATCGTACTCTAGGATTGACCATATATTTATATCTGCTAGACATATTCCCCTGATTACGAAAGCTAACATAACGGACACAGCCCTATCGGACCACTCCATGGTGGTTTGCTCGCTACAAACTCAAAACTCAGATCCTCACAAATCACACTGGAAATTAAACGAAACTTTACTACACGACCCTAATGTGGTCTTAGAGATTGAAGGGGCCATCAAGGAATATTTTGGGTTTAACAGCGTTGAAGGGACCTCGGCCGAGATATTGTGGGCAGCTCATAAAGCTACCATTCGCGGCAGGATCATCCAGATAGCCTCTAAAAGAAAGAAGGAAAAGTCTGCGGAGGTGATGAGGCTTGAGAAAGATTTCTTAACCCTGCGCAGACAACATAAGAAGGACCAGACGACGGTTCAGGCCCCGCAGCTTGATGCCGCTCGACTAGCTTTAAATTTAGCTTTGACGGTTAGGGCGGAACGATCGTTAAATTGGTCCAGCGCTAGATTTTATTTATACAGGAACAAAATGAACACGATGCTAGCCACCAAGCTCTCGCCGAGGTTCCGAACGTTTGCTCTGCCTAAGATTAAGACCAGGGACGGGACAACAACCCATAACCCTAAACGCATACTACAAGAATTTGAAACCTTTTATACCTCCCTTTATCGGGGGTCGGGGATGGCCAGACACTCCGAGGTCAATTCCTTTTTGGACCGGTTAGTGATCCCGAACCTACAGGAGAGTCATGTAGATTTGATGGAGGCACCGATCTCCACAGAAGAAACTATAGAGGTAATTAGGGGACTTAAGGATGGTTCGGCCCCTGGACCGGATGGTTTCTCAGTCCCATATTACAAGACTTTCTGTGAAACCTTGGCCCCTCACCTCACTAAATTTTTTAATTCAAAACGGGGGAGGGAGGGCGGATCCATGCACCCGAATTTGAATGAGGCGTTTATCTCAGTCATCCCCAAACCAGATAAGGATTCAGAGCTCGTTGAAAATTACAGACCTATTTCCCTAATCAATAACGATTTAAAAATATTGTCCAAGATACTAGCCAACAGGTTAAATTCTTTTATAAAAATTTATATCCATAGGGACCAGGTTGGATTCGTCCCTGGTAGGCAGGGCCCTGACCAGGTGAGGCGAGCAATCGATATTATCTCTCTGCTTCAGTCGGGCTGGGACGGGAACCCGCGGCAGGAAGGACTCCTCCTTTCTTTAGACCTACGAAAGGCTTTCGACTCTGTATCGTGGTATTACCTCTTCGAGATTTTGCGGCGTTGGGGCTTTGGTGAACAATTCCGGGGATTGTTGAAATCTCTCTACTCTGAACCCAGTGCACGGGTCAAACTACAGGGATTTTTTTCGGGCTCCATTAGAATTGCTAGGGGTACTAGACAGGGCTGCCCCTTGTCCCCCTTGATCTTCGCAATAGCGATTGAGACACTTGCTATTGCGATCAGGTCGGATCCGGATATTAGGGGGGTATCATGTGGTTCCCAAATCCATAAATGCGCCCTCTTTGCAGACGACCTTCTTCTGTATATCTCCTCCCCGATCACCTCTCTTCCAATTCTTTGCAACTTACTGGAGTCTTTCGGGAAGATTTCGGGTTTGCGGGTTAATTGGAATAAATCCCAAGCCTTAAACATCTCCACCCCCCCCTCAGTGATCAATCACTTGAAACCCTATTTTGAATTCCAGTGGGCCGAATCATCCATTCGCTACTTAGGTATAAACCTCACAACCAAAATTGAACATCTCTACCAGGCTAATTATCCCCCTATATTTCGTAAACTAGAATTAGATCTACAGACGTGGGCTCGACACAAACTTTCTTGGACAGGTAGAGTTAACGCAGTCAAAATGACCCTCCTACCAAGGTTACTCTACTTGTTCAGATCTCTACCAATAGCTGTTAAAAAAGACCAACTCAGACCACTACAGAGTAAAATTCTGAAATTCGTTTGGGAGGGCAAGGGTTATAGAGTGGCACAAAATGTCCTATACGGGCTCAGAACACAAGGAGGTCTTGGACTACCAAACCTGTTTAAATACTACCAAGCTGCCAGACTAGCACAATTTTCTGCTATTTTTGCGGAATGTGAAAAGCCAGAGTGGATAGACATGGAGGGTTTGGCGATCCCCAATCTTTCGATAGAGAGCCTTTTTTGGTCTCCCCAAAAATCTAGACCTTCAATACTTTCCCCCACATTGTCGCAATCTTTCAGACTCTGGGATGGTCTGAGACCCCTTCCTTCTTTGGTATCGGAGACTAAGCCTTTGACAAGGATCTTTCTCAACCCTCAGTTTCCTATAGGGATGGACATTTCAGCTTTCCAATGGTGGCTGGACAAAGGGATCTATAGAATAGGCGACTTTTTGACAGCCACGGCCCACTTTCACTGGAACATTGTGTGAGGACACTTGACTTGCCTCTATCGGAAAGAGTCCGGTACACCCAAATTTTTAACTTCGTGTCATCCTTCTGGACTGACAATTTCAGGTACGCAACTCTTACTAGTTACGAAAGCTGGTGTAAACAAATGATGGAACACAAGGGGGGAATATCTATAATATATATAGCTTTATCTGAGGTTTCCACAAAATTTTCATACATGGAGGCATGGGAGAGAGACCTGCGGATGACCTGGGACCTGAGTAGATGGCACAAGGTAGGTTTGAAATCTTTCAAAGGTTTAGTAAATACTTCATTAGCTGAAGCTAACACAAAGGTTCTGATGCGGTGGTACCTGGTCCCCAGTAGGCTGGCTGCGATGTTTCCTACTTCTTCCCCGTTATGCTTTCGCAACTGCCAAGCCCAAGGCACGATGCTTCACGTTTGGTGGGAGTGCCCCAGAATCAGGGGGTTTTGGAACAGAATCTTTTGCCTTATCAGAAAAGTCACGGGGGTACCGGTGGTGAAGTCTCCGCAGATAGCTCTGCTGGGCTCTGAAATTCCTCAGGTCTCCAAACCCATACAAAAACTGATAGCTTTCATGCTCATAGGAGCTAAAACCACTTTGGCGGCGGCCTGGAAGCAACCTAGGGTCTCTTTCTTGGCAGCTAAGGGGAAGATTTCATGGATCATGACACAGGAAAAAATGGTCAGCTCTATCTCTAATACAAGTGATATATTTGAGGCCACATGGGAGCCTTGGGCCAGACATGTTGGCGTATCCCTATCGCCGGGTCATGCACCGTCCCCTTCGGGTACTTAACTGGCCTACTGGCAATCAATTTTTCTCATTTGTTCTTTCTTTTTTCCTCTCTTTCTTTTTCTATCCTTCTTTTATGCTAACTTTGGTACAATCTCCTCTTCGAGATTTTTGATTTAGTTATTATATCAGTCTGTTAATAGGCAATACTTTCATGGGAGCGCCCTGGGGGAGGGGGAGAGTATGGTGGGGAGTGGGAGGTCTTTCTCTTCACACGTCCCTTGGGAAGGGACGGGTTGTCTAGCGCTCTTTTCCACATTTTGGGAGGGGTCCTAGGTTATCTGGGGTCACAGAAGTCTCTTATCAATATTAAGTTGTGCTATCCCTTTATCCGACACAGTTTGCTCCCTTTACGGGGTGTCGGATGAGACTCTGTACGGAAAGCGTTGATTGGGTTCCCCGCCCCTCTTCAGCCCAGCCTACACATAGTTGAGTAGGGGATCTCCTACGGGGATATCGATTTATATTTTAATTGCTCTCCCTTTATGGTGCTAGATTAACCTAAAATGAAAATTGAAGTTTGGATTGTATCTTCATTATTTATTTGTCGCTGACTTTTTGCCATGGAATGTACTGAGAGCTTCATGTTGTACATTGTATTACTTTATTTCTTCATCAATAAAATAAAACATTAAATAAAAAAAAAAAAAAAAAAAACTTGACTGAATTCCCCAGACTGACTTCTCATTCTACAAATGCAATTTCCTTAGCTGCCATGCTGGCCCACTGGATTCACTATCCCGGTCTTGCAGGAACGGTCTTACTTTAATTTTATTTTCCTGTATATTTGTTCCAGATCTGTAAGAAACCATTGGATCTTCCTAACAGCTAACGGTTCCCAAAGTGGAAACCACCTAATGGAGAAAAAGCAGTATTAAACCCCAAAAGCAAACACTTATTGCAGCTGATTATTTCTTAGATGTGATGACTGCATTTTGTTTTCTTTTAAGCTTTTTTTTTTTTTTTTGTTTTCACCTGGTAATCTGGCCAGTAATTCTTTTGATTTTCAACAGAACAAGCTCTCCTACAAATGAAGCTGTTACAAGGATGAGACAAACCATTTACCACTGACAGGGGTGCTTATAATGATCAGCTTCTATTTATGTAAAGCCTTTATCCCAAAAGGGATACACTATTTGTGTAATTGCAGCGTGAACTGGAGTTTGGCTTCAGTTTGTTAGTGTATCTAAATCTGCTAGTACATCTAACGCTTCCCCCAGACTGACAAAGCTGCTGTCAAAAGGTTCCCCCTGTGCTCCTTCATCCAGAGTGTAGGCACTTAAATACAGTAGATGTGTTAGTGGTCAGATCACCAGGTGAAAATTGCCTAAAATAAGAAAATGAATGCAGCCATCAGATCTCAGAATTAGCTGTAATTTAATAAATGTTTGCTTTTGGGTTTAATACCACTTAAGTTGTTGTTTTCCTCTTTGACAGCCCAGCAAAAAGGATGCCAAGGTCACTTGGTTGCGTAATGATTGCTTGAACAAGCGTAATAATAAATCTTTGACTTTAAATGGTAACGAATGCTGTAATATGCTTTGTGTTATAGAGTTTGTACACAGCTTGGTGTTCTTATTCGATGGATGTCAGAACAGCCCTGTTTACACAGAAATCAATCAGACTTTTCTCATTGTGGCTCTCAATTTTGTCAGCAGAAAAAAAAATGAAGTATTCTTTGTAGCAATAAATCAAGTGTTTGTTCTACTTTGTTTATTTTTTGAAATTGGACATTTAGAGACTGGTTAGTAGCTGTGGGGCTAGAAGCACAGTATGGTGTATGCCACACTTAAAGAGGAGTTCCACCCAAATTTGGAACTTCCTCTTAACCCACTCCTCTCCCCCTTACATGCCACATTTGGCATGTAATTTTTTTGGGGGGGAGTGGGGGCTTCAGGAGGAGTGGGACTTCCTGTCCCACTTCCTCCTTCCGGGTAGACGATTAAGCCTAATCGCATAGGCGATTAAGCTTAATCACCTACAGGAAGGGGCTGCTGTAGGCGATCGCCCAGGACACGTGACAGGTCCTCAGCGATCGCCTGTCCAATCAGACGGCGCCGCGCCGCTCGCGCATGCGCAGTGCCGCTCGCGCATGCGCAGTGGGTGCCCGGCCGTGAAGCCGAAAGCTGTCAAGGCCGGGTGCCCACACTGAGCATGAAGACGCCGGCCGGCGAGGGGGGGGCGCGGAGCGGAGCCCCGTCCGGCGCGTCGCTGGAGCCGTGGAGCAGGTAAGTGTCGGTTTATTAAAAGCCAGCAGCTACACTTTTTGTAGCTGCTGACTTTTAATAAACTTACAAAATGGGTGGAAAACCGCTTTAAAGTGTAAACGTATTTTCATTTTAGTCTGAAGTTACTCTAATCTCCAGGAATGTGATCCTACTCTAGCTAATCAGTGGGTTAAGAGAAAAAAAAAAAAGCTACCCTAAAGAGAAGTAATGCTCTTTTGGCCCTACTTCTCCTGTGAGTCACAGGAGTATACTTAGTTCTGCCCTCCTGTGACCCAGATTTAGCTGACGGCAGGCTAAAATTTGCTCTCGGCTGAGGTCCAGACTCTGAAGGGATCCCCACATTAATGTCAGGATCCACCCAGAAGCTTGAGCCTCTCCACAGCTCAGTGTGCACTGCAGGAGCAGAGAGACGATGACAATCACCACTCTCTGCTCCCCGAAGACCAAGAAATGAGAAATCGGTGGTCACTGAGTGCCCAATTTTTAGCCTTAGAGGTGGTGGGGACAGATGCAGCATCAAACTGATGCTATATCTACACAAGTGTGAAGCCTCGTACACACGACCGAGTTTCTCGGCAAAAACCAGCAAGAAACTTGCTGGGAGATATTTTTTTGCCGAGGGAAAACGGTCGTGTGTACATTTTCGTCGAGGAAACTGTCGAGAAACTCGACGAGCCAAAAAGAGAGCAAGTTCTCTATTTCCTTGACGGGAATGGAGAAAATTGGCTTGTCGAGTTTCTCGACGGCTTCACAAGGAACTCGACGAGGAAAACAATGTGTTTCACCCGTCGAGTTTCTCGGTCATGTGTTCGAGGCCTGAGAATGATTGTTTTTTTTAAACCCTTTTAAATCCCCAAGCCTCGGTTCACACAGTTTTTTTATTTTTTTATTTTTTTTTATTTTTTTACTAAAGGAAAATCCACTTTGCACTACAAGTGCACTTGGAAGTGCAGTCTCTGTAGATCCGAGGGGGACATGCAGGGGAAATAAAAAACAGCATTTTTGATGGCACGTGATTGGATGATAAAATCAGCAGAGCTTCCCCTCATTTCAGATCTTCCCCCTCACTTCCAAGTGCACTTGTAGTGCAAAGCTTATTTGCCTTTAGTAAATCAAATCCTATGAATCACCTGTGAATCGTACAGGAAGTGTATCACATTACTGTGTGAGTCGCATGCCATTCAGTGCGGTGCAATTTGAGCTTTTTGAATGGACTCTGATTTTACCGCATCACCCCAAAGTCGTACATGCACCAATTTTGGAAACGCACTGCAATTGATCGCATGGTCGTTTTGTACCATGTGATCTGATGCACTGCTTTTGCGATCTGCGTTTGTGGTGTCGGTTACATTGCACCGATACCCACTGCAGATTGCAAGAGCAGTGCGATTTGTATGCAATGCAGGAAGTGCGCACGGATTGAAGGTTTCCCACACCACGTTCTAGTGTGAACCAGGGCTTACTGCAAACCTCTGGGTTCCCAAGTCTTCTTTACTGCAGAGTGGTAGGGTCCTTCCTTGGGTGCCCATGTGGCTGCCAAGCTGCACAAGACTTCAGTGCTGGAGGTGCAGGTACATAAACATTTGGTGCGTTCAGATTGGTAACCCAAAAAAATCTGCAACTAAGGACATGCTTTTATTATGCATGTGTAAATGCATGTATACGTATATAAACCATTTATGGAGGAACTTGTGTGCTAGAAATGGTTTTTGATCAGTAAATTCCTTACGCCTTTGTACATGTAGCCTTAAAGTAAATCTGCATCAACAGGAAAAAACTATAATCTGGCATTGCTGACTTCTCCTTCTGGACACGGCAGTTCACATTATGTCATGCTGATCCAGGGGCTTCAGTTCTTTCTGAGTCATTGACCCAGACCAATATTCAGGAGGTCAGCAGTCACATCTACCATATTCGTTTAAAACAAAACAAAAAAAACTGTATTGAACAGCCAAGCTGTCCCAAAACTGCTGTTTGGTATAGTGAATGCAATTTGGCTGAATCATCCACAGCTTCTTGCATTCCGAGAAACTCATGTAGCGCGATGTCCTTGTCATGGTTTTCATCTCGGTTCCTTCATGGCATGGAGTTTCAGTGACTCTGCTGCACTATTAGTGATGTAAAATAAATGATGTGATTTGCATGATTGCTGCAGGTTGGCAGACCGTATGGTTCTGGTGCAGAGATCTCCGTGTGTGTGTGTGATTTATCAGGATACTGAAGACTCAACTTTTGGGTGAACCAATGAATAAAGATCTTTGACTTTTAATATTTTTATCCTGTCTAATTATTCAGTGCCTATAGTGCACTGCCACCTCCAATTTATTTTTTAAAGCCTAAGTTTAGCTAAAACAAACCAAAAAAAATAGCACAGGGGGCTTCCATCTCCAGTTCACACCAAATGCAGCGTTGGAATTGTGCTGCTTCAGCGCGATTTCAAAGCCACTGGTCAGTGCAATTTAATGTGCGGCTTGCCGACATCTGTGTAATTTCATGTACAGAAGTCAATACAAGTCGCACATAAAATCACCAAAAGTAGTGCAGAAACCTTTTTAAAGTTGGTGCAAGCTGGAGTCATACCAATTTGAACAGTTCCATAGCCAGCAATGGGGTGTGACTTGTCATGTGACTTTAATCTGACAAATCGCATGACAAGTTGCAGCGGTGTGAACGGGGGGCTCAGTGAGATGTGCTGTTGTGTCCTTTTTGTCAAAATCTTCCTCCTCCGATTTACCCCCACCCTGCAATCTCCTGGAGTGCCAGTGGTTAACTAAAGGAACTATGATAGGCACTCATAAAGAGTGCCCGCCTGTAACGGCTTAAAAACTTTTAGCTGGAGTCTGGCTTCCATTTGTTAATTTATCTAAATCTGCTAGTACATCTAACACTCCTCTGCCCCCAGACTGGACTGACAATGCTGCTGTCCAAAGGTGCCCCCTGTGCTCATTTTATCCTAAATGCTGGCACTGTAATAAAGATGGCCAGACCACCAGGTGAAAACTGAAGGGGGGGGGGGGAGCCTAAAAAAGAAAATGAATATAACTTTTTCGGTTTTGGGGTTAATACTGCTTCAATCAGTTTGTTTGTGGCTATTACTTGACACAAGCTACGAGTCAACCACATTTTAGTGCAGACATATTCACTTGAAGCAGAAGTCTATAGCATACCACTCCTTGTAGTAAATAGGGTGCAGCTATTAGCAGAGAGAAACAGCCCATGCTAACATGAGTAGGAAAACAAAGTGCAGTGCACACTTGTTGTTGCACAAATGATGCAGTTTATATTTCACAAGAGTGCCTCTGTCGGGTGCAGACATGTGAGATACAGTATATTATTGCATTTCTGGGTTAAACCCTGCAATGACAATGTGTGGGTTGCTATTCAGAGCTTTGCGTAAGCTTATAAGCTTTGTCTGCAGAGATAGTTGAAATGATTGGTTACTTTACACAGAACTGTATTGGCTGCAGGAAAATTGGGTTTGGTTAATGAATTTTCCTTCTGAACTTTTCTGCTGCTCTGGCCCACGTGCAGGTTTAGTATGTGATGGGGACTGTTGGCTTCATCTTCATTTACAAGCATTATGGGTACAGCAGGAAGTCTATTGTTTAACCCACTAAAAGACATAATGGCAGAAAGTGGCTACAAAAGTGGGTGAGGCCGGGTTCACACTTGTACGACAAACGCTCGCATGACGTGAAAATCAATGTTTCCCTATTAGAGCCGTCTTAACTGGTCCGACTGTGAAAATGCTCCCTGTACTACTTTGGTCCGACCTTGATGCTACTTCAGTCCATTGAATATCACTGAAGTCAGATCGCCGTCTTGACTGATCCAACTTTGGCATGCGACTTGTGGTCTGATGATCTTGAAGTGGAACTCCACACAAAATAAATACGGCATAGATTCCCCCTCCAAGAGCATATCAGGCCCTTTGGTCTGGCATGCATTTTAAGTTGATGAGGACAAGGGCCTTTTCCCGACAACCCTTGCGTTAGTTGTTGGGGTCTGCGGGTGGGGGGCTTATCGGAATCTGGAAGCCCCCTTTAACAAGGAGTCCCCCAGATCCTGGCCCTCTCCCCTATGTGAATGAGTATAGGGTACGTTGTACCCGTACCCATTCACCTCAAATAAAAGTGTCAAAAATAAAACGCAGTACACAGGTTTTTAAAGTAATTAAGACCGCTCCAGCATCTCTTCAGACTTCCTTTCCCCTCTTAGGCTCTTCTCCCTTTTCTGGCCACGTCTTCTGCCGGGTCTTCTAGCACCCTCCGGTTCTTCTGCCTCTGCCGTGTCTTCTAGCCTTCCCGGGTTCTTCTCCCTCTGTCCGTTGTCTTCTGCCTCTGCCGTGTCTTCTAGCCTTCTCGGGTTCTTCTCCCTCTGTCCGCTGTCTTCTGCCTCTGCTGGGTCTTCTAGCCCTCTCCTGTTCTTCTCCCTCTGTCCGCTGTCTTCTGCCTCTGCCGGGTCTTCTCCGCTGTCTTCTTGCTCTTTTGCTGGGTCTTCTCTGCTGTCTTCTCCCTCTGTTCTTCTGATGTTGATGCAATGCTCTCTCCCACTCTAATGCTGGGTGCGCATTGTGCCACCACTTATATTGGCATGGGGCGGGGTCGCCGGGTGACATCATATGAAGGCCTGCCCCTTATGACGTCACAGCCTGGTGCATGATGGGGCGGTGACATCATAAGGGATAGGGCTTTCATATGACGTCAGTTGTGTATTCCTTTCAATTGAATCCTATGTATTTTTACATGCAACTGGACTTCAAAGTAGTCCCTGCATTACTTTGGTCCGAACTTTAGGTCCATAGACCTCAACGTTACATAGGCGTTGCTTCAAGTCGCGTCAAAATCGCAGAAAAATCAAAACAAAATCGCACAAATGTGAAAGGAGCCTAAGAGGCAATGAGACTCAGCTGTACACATGTCCTTTATCCATTGCAGCTGGCATTAAACCGTAATTGTTGGCTGGGGTTAAATGCTGAGGGAAATGGTAATGTCACTCCATCGGTCATGTCATACTGCCTTGCGTTTTGCTGCTAGACCGGGAAGGTGGTCACGTGTTCCTCCTTACCCAGAAGCACTAGTATTGTTTCTATCTGTAATGAAGGAAGGAGTGAGTGGTGACAGAGGGCTAGAAATCTGGGTATAAGTGTGGGGGGGGGGGGGGGGGGGTTTTTGGGGAGGATTTACAAAATCTGGAGCAAATGGAAGCCAGAGCATCTATGCATAGTAACCATTCAGCTTCTGGCCTCAGCTTGTTCCATTAAGCTTTGAAAATGAAAGCTAGAAGCAGATTGGTTGCCATGTACAAAACTGCTCCAGTTTTAGTAAGTTCATCTTTCCCTTTGCTTTGTGTATATACTTCAAATTGACAGTGGGGTTGATTTACTAAAACTGGAGAGTGCAAAATCTGGTGCAGCTTTGCAAAGAAATTAATCGGCTTCCAGGTTTCTTCTTTTTGTCAAAGCTTAGTGATTGTAAAGTCTCAAGGTTTTTCACCTTAATGCATTGCTGGCAGGGCCGAGTACCGCTGTCTCTGTCAATAGCCGCAGCAGCAGGACTTGAGAGCGAGCCCGCACGGGTGCCCCCATGGAAAGCTGCTTCCATTTGGGGCACACAATGAAGAGGAAGGGACTGGAGCGCCAGCGGGGCACTCCAGAAGAGGAGGATCAGGGCTTCTCTGTGCTAAACGATTTCACAGAGCAGGTAAATATAACATGTTTGTTATTTTTATTAAACCTTTACAACCCCTTTAATTGAACAAGCTGAAATTAGAAGCTGATTGGCTTTCATGCACAGCTTCACCAGTTTTAGTAAGTTAACCCCTTAATTTTTCTTTACTCCTAATAAAGAAATTGATGTCACTCTCTTGTCCATACTGACTGGTCAATATATATGAATAAAAAAAAAAAATTGGACAGAATAGGAAATCCAGTTTTTTTACAATACCTCACTTGGTTAAAGCAGAGTTCCACCCAGAAGTGGATATTTTGCTTTAAAGCCTCCTCCCTCCCCAGCTCCTGTTTGTGAAACTGAGCTTTTGACGAGGAGGGGGGAGCAGGTACCCAATTTTGACAGCTCCCATTTTTGTTCCGGCTGCCTTAGGCAATTGGAAGTTCTCCCTGGGGAAGTATTCTGGGGAAGACTTCGGGACCAGTCACAGAGCGCAGCACCGCTCACGCATGCGCAGTGGGCACCCGGCTGTGAAGCCACATGCTGTCACAGCCGAGTGCCCATAGTAGAGATGCCGGCGCTGCCAAGGGAGGACACGGGGAGAACACAGTGTGGGTGAGTGCACTGCTGGGTCGTGGGAGAGGTGAGTGGCTGTTAATAAACAAAAATATGACAAACTCGGCTTTAAGTGCAATGTCCTAATAATACAAATAGATGGATTGTTCATAACATGTTCTATGTAGCAAATAAAGCTCAAATAAAACATAGATCTGTATTTAATAATAGAACACATTAAATCTACCAAGGGTCATACTTTTAAAGCAGCAGGAATGCAAATGCACTTTAGTTCTAAATATATTAAAGTGTATATCAGAGCCAAAAAACATATACAATACGTGCCCATTTACCATGTTTTTCCATTTAAAGGCCCTGCAAGTACAAATACCTGTTAATCTGCAAAAAAACATAATGGCTTTTAAATCCTGTTGTGAGTTAACAGGACATTTTTCTGGTCTGAGTGGTGTCAGCCTGCCCAGTTTTCTTTTACTAAAGTACAAAACTACCCTTCTCATCTACACATAGACACTAATTATTTTTGTAGTCACATGACATTCTCTGAATTTCTGAAAGGATCAACAGGTATTCTTTTGCAAATTAGAGACGTTCATGGTTGGGGTTTACATCCACTTTAATTATGACCTACATTCCTTGTTTTATTCATTTATTTTTTTTATTATATTGTATATAACTATAGAGGCTGTTTTTATTGTATGCAAGCAAGAGCTGGTCCTTGTTCAGAAATTTTAATAAAAGGGTTATGGCAGTCCTTTTGTACATATACAATGCATAGTGCTGTAATTATTGAAACCTACACTCACTGTCCACTTTATTAAGTGTACCTGTTCAATTGCTTGGTAACACAAAATTGCTAATCAGCCAATCACATGGCAGCAACTCAATGCATTTAGGCATCTAGATGTGGTCAAGATGACTTGCTGAAGTTCAAAACCGAGCATCATAATGGGGAAGAAATGGATTTTAAGTGATTTTGAACATGGCATGGTTGTTAGTGCCAGACGGGCTGGTATACGTATTTTCAAAAGCTGCTGACCTACTGGGATTTTCACACACAACCATCGCTAGGTTTTACAGAGAATGGTCCAAAAAAGAGAAAATATCCAGTGTGGATGAAATATGCCTTGTGGATGTGTCGGAGGATAATGGGCAGACTGCTACGAGAAATAACCACTCAGTACAACCAAGGTATGCAGAATACCATCTCTGAAAGGACAACACATCGAACCTTGAAGCAGATGGGCTCCAGCAGAAGACCACATCGGGTGCCACTCCTGTCAACTAAGAACAATAAAATTAGGTTAAAATTGGCACAGGCTCCCCAAAATGGTACAATAGAAGATTTCAGCGCGATATTCACATAGTAGGGTCAGAATTTGGCGTAAACAACATAAAAGCATGTATGCATCAACAGCCAGGCTGGTGGTGTAATGGTGTGGGGGGATATTTTCTTGGCATACTTTGGGCCCCTTGGTACCAATTGAGAATCGTTTAAACGCCACGGCCTACCTGAATATTTTTGCTGACCATGTCCATCCCTTTTTGGCTACAGTGTACCCATCTTCTGATGGCTACTTCGAGCAGAATAATGCACCATGTCACCAAGCTCAAATTACTGGTATCTCAAACTGGTTGCTTGATCATAAAAATGAGTTCCCTGTACTCCAATGGCAGCCAAAGTCACCAGATCTCATCCAATAGAGCACCTTTTGGATGTGGTGGAACAAGAGTCACATCATGGATGTGCAGCCAACAAATCTGCAGCAACTGTATGATGCTATCATGTCAATATGGACCAAAATCTCTGAGGAATGTTTCCAACACCTTGTTGAATCTACGCCAGGAAGATCTAAGGCAGTTCTGAAGACACAGGGGGTCCAACCCGGTACTAGCTAGGTGTACCTAATAAAGTGGGTGGCGAGTGTATATTGAAAGTATGCGTTGTCTTGCCTTCCATTGTATAAATCCCTTTGGGCTAAACAATTCAACTCTTTCTATTTTTCCATTTCAGCAGACATTCCTCTGTGAATAAGTAGTTTATCACCTGACAAATGTATTCTATTATTTTGACTAACCTCTTTGATGGAGACATTGATATCTAAGAACGATAACGCTCAGTCTCCCTTTTTGTCTTAGTTTTGGAAATTCCAGAAATCAATAGAACCGGAAGATAAAAAGGTTGCTACTAATTGCTTGCTGTCAACCTGAAATTCCGGGAAGCTAAAGAGCCCGCTGGATCTTAAAAAAATGTCATGTGTCATCTCTACAAAATGTTTTGACATTCTGATAGGAATCTTTCACCTGAAACTTAGAGTTGATGCAGTCCTGGTTTTAAATGTATACATGGTTGTCAAATTGAGACATTTTTCTTGGCTTTATTATTGTGTCACTTTGTAACTTGCTATAAGCCCTTACTTACTAGAACAGGCCTAAGTAACCTTATCATTTAACAGTGGCAAACAAGTAAGTTAAAGGGTTTGTAAAGTAAAAAAAAAATATTTTTTAAATAACAAACATGTTATACTTCCCTCCACTGTGCAGCTTGTCCAGAGTGTCCCCAAACCTGGTCTTCTGGGGTCCCTCTGCGGCTGTCTCGGCTCCTCCCCGCAAGAAATCGACACCTTTGAGCGAGCTTGCATGGTGTTGAGTTCCTGTGGGCGCACTCCCATGATACATCGGCTATTTCCGCTCACTATCACTCGGCCCCGCCCCCGGCGTGCCGCATCATTGGATGTGATTGACAGTGTGAGCCTATGGCTGCGCTGCTTTCAATCCATCCAGTGTAGCCAATCAACGACCAGGCTCAGAAATGAGTAGGATGATGGGGGGCGAGCATGGGACTTTCGAGGGCTCAGGTAAGTAAAACGGGGGCACGGGGCGGTATTGTCGGATGTTTTTTCACCTTAATGCATGGGATGCATTGAGGTGAAAAAACATTTACCTTTTACAACCCCTTTAAGGATGATCAAGCACTTAGGGTCTGTTCACACTGTTTGCATTGGGCTGTGCTGGGCATCCTTTCCCAGTGGAGTCCCAACACAAAGACAGCAATTTGCCTTATAGTCTATGTAGTCAGTTCACACTATTGTGCTGTCGTGTTTTACATTTAAAGCAGAGTTCCGCCTGGGGATAAAAAAACGTAAAAGTCAGCAGCTTACACATACTGCAGCTGCTGACTTTTAATATAAGGTCCAGGGAGCCTGGGATCTCCTCATTAGAAGCAGTCCTGTCCAGGCTCCGGGTACAGGCGCTCCCATCCTTACTAAGGGAAACAGGAAATGAAGGCCTTTGCGGCTTCACAGCCTGTTTCCTACTGCGTGTGCGCAAATCACACTGCGTGATCTGATGGTCCCTGCTGTCTTCTGGAACCTGTGTGTCTCCAGAAGACAGCAGGGAGGGTGGACATTGTGTAGTGGACTTGACAGGTATCTGCTCCCCTGAAGGTGTCAAACGTGGGCACCGGAGGGGGAGGATATTCAGCGGAAATTCCATTTCTGGGTGCAACTCCACTTTTAGAAAGTACAAGTAAAACCTTGGTTTGAGAGCGTTTTAGCAAGACAAGCAAATGTTTTAATTACATTTTGCCTTGATATACAAGCGATGTCTTGATATAAAAGTAGTGTCATGTCACAACTGAGTATAAAAAAGAAGAGAGGAGCCTCTAAGTGTAGCAATATGGTTACATTTAACTACTAGCCGACCAGCCACCGTCATTATACGGCGGCAGGTCGGCTCTTCTGGGCGAGAGCCCGTAGCTATACGTCTGCTCCTCGAGCGGCCACTAGGGGCGCGTGCGCGCCGCCCGCGCGCCCCCGACTCCCGTGCGTGTGCCCGGCAGGCGCGGTCGCCGCTGGGCACACGCGATCGCTCGTTACAGAGCGGGGACCGGGAGCTGTGTGTGTAAACACACAGCTCTCGGTCCTGTCAGCAGGGGAAATGCTGATCTTCTGTTCATACAATGTATGAACAGAGGATCAGTGTTTCCCCTAGTGAGGCCACCCCCCCCCCCCCCCACAGTAAGAACACACCCAGGCATACTTAACCCCTTCCCCGCCCCCTAGTGTTAACCCCTTCACTGCCAGTGGCATTTTTATAGTAATCCAATGCATTTTTATAGCACTGATCGCTATAAAAATGCCAATGGTCCCAAAAATGTGTCAAAAGTGTCCGAAGTGTCCGCCATAATGTCGCAGTACCGAAAAAAAATCGCTGATCGCCGCCATTACTAGTAAAAAAAATATATTAATAAAAATGCCATAAAAATACCCCCTATTTTGTAAACGCTATACCTTTTGCGCAAACCAATCAATAAACGCTTATTGCGATTTTTTTTTTTTTGACGAAAAATAGGTAGAATACGTATCGGCCTAAACTGAGGGAAAAAAATGTTTTTTTTATATATTTTTGGAGGATATTTATTACAGCAAATAGTAAAAAATATTAATTTTTTTCAAAATTGTCGCTCTATTTTTGTTTATAGCGCAAAAAATAAAAACCGCAGAGGTGATAAAATACCACCAAAAGAAAGCTCTATTTGTGGGAAAAAAAGGACGCCAATTTTGTTTGGGAGCCACGTCGCACGACCGCGCAATTGTCAGTTAAAGCAGCGCAGTCCCGAATCGCAAAAAGTGCTCTGGTCTTTGACCAGCAATATGGTCCGGGGGTTAAGTGGTTAATGAAGGTACAACATTTAGCAACTTATTGCTACACTTAGAGGCGCCTCTCTTCTCTTTTATACTCTGTAAAAAAAAAAATGCTTTGATATACAAGTGCTTTGGATTACAAGCATGTTTCTGGATCGAATTATGCTCGCAAACCAAGGTTTTACTGTACTGTATTCAGGTGCTCAGTTGGAGGCTTATTTTCAAAGAAGGCACTTAATAGCAAGGCATTGATGACAAAGAACCGTGACACATTTCACACTTAACAGAATTGCTTGTTTAGAAACAGACAATTAAGAAAACACATCTCTAACCTTTCTGGTAATTCTTAGTAATCTGGGAGTGTTCTTAGTGTGTCTACATGACTGGTAAAGGAATTGAGTTGTTAGGTAATAGCCGACGCTTGGTCTGCACCTAGGTTACTTTTGGACTAAACTTTGACTGGGAGTATGGACGAATGCCAAACTTTAGAATGTTTGGCCCCCTGCTTGGTGAGAAACAAAAATCATATATAGAAGGGGTATTCCTAAGGTCACTGGTTTCTAAGGAACCACTGACGTCATGGAGGTTCCCCACTCATTTTAACCCTATCAATACTGGGCATTTTCACCCCCTTGCCACCCAAGCCAGCTTTTAGTGCTGTTGCACTTTGAATGACAATTGCACGGTCATGCAAAACTGTATTCATATAAAATTTCTATAATTTTTTTTTTTACACAAATGGAGCTATCTTTTGGTGGTATTTAAAGGCCTGGATTTAAAGTGGGTACGTCACGCAAAAATTAAGTTCCCAAAAAAATCAATACCAGACCCTTCGGGTCAATGATTATTGTGCTGTCTGACATAAAATATTACCCTTTTAGTGGGTGTAAATCTGTATAAAATTCTCATAATAATGGGATATATTTATAAAACGGTCGGACCCATATAGAACCTTTATTTGCATAAACATGACACTATTCGCTTGGAATGGACACTTGCTGATTATACATACTAGTCGCTCTTATAAGCTCTTATAAAAAATATTTTATATTTAATATACTGTAGATCTAATTCCAATGATGAAGCTCTCATAAGCTTTAACATGCAATTTTTAAAAGTACACCTGCAACTTGTATTTAAAAAAATACTTGGTGACCGTAAAATGAAGTCCTTGTTCAGACACTTCCTGTTATATGGTGACAACTATCTTCCAGTTGTCCACATGCATTGTCACCTTGTCCCTTGGTGAAAATCACAGGCATGTTCCAGTGTTGTCTCCACCAGGAAGCCCATTCAGAGCAATAATATGCTTGTAGATAGGAAGTGGCTGAACAAAGCTGGAGCAGATCAGCAGTTATGAGATGCTAATGAGAATTCAAAAATTAAAAATATAATTGAACTTTTGAGCTACCAAAAATAACCATCACAAAGTCCTATAAAATATATTTTTTAATAGTGTATACAAATATACATTCTTTGAAACGCATACATTGTTATCCATTTAGTAGGTCCCTACTCGAGGCATCCCTATCCCACATATTAAACAATTGTTGTATCAATTACAGATACATAGGGCATACACTCTATAAACCTAATCCCTGTGTATGTTTCTAAATACAGTTTATGATACTAAATTGATAATAAGGATCCTAGTCCCTCTAAGTCTGGGGTCTCCACAGGCTGGATGTGGCACTTTTCTTGCCTTTATCTGGCACTATGCCTTCCCTTGACGCCAACAATGGGACACTATGCCTTCCCTTGACACCAACAATGGGACACTATGCCTTCCCTTGACACCAACAATGGGACACTATGCCTTCCCTTGACACCAACAATGGGACACTATGCCTTCCCTTGACACCAACAATGGGACACTATGCCTTCCCTTGACACCAACAATGGGACACTATGCCTTGCCTTGACACCAACGATAATTTTTTAACTTTCACTGAGCACCAAGCCTACGACTTTGTTTACATCCACTGATGCCAGGGCATTTTCTACTTCCACTGGTCACGGCCCGGCCCCCCTAATATTTGAAGGTTAGTAAACTGTCCCTTTGTTTCGAACATTAGGAGGCCCCTGCTCTACACGTTTCTCAAATCAAATTGGCTTCATCTGGAGGGTGAACACTTCTATATAAATACATGGTAAATTGTCACAAAACGTTTTACTCATATCCAATTAGATTTAAATTAAATAAAAATGTATTAAATTTTCTTTTGGTACTTAGTCACTTAAAAAGCTCAAGAACATGGGATCCCCCGGGTGAGTGCAAGGACATCATAGAAATCTCACTGGGGAGTAAAAGGAGGAAAACGGGATATGTGACCGATAAATGAAGCCCACGTAACTATATAGGTTTCGATGCTAAAAAGCAGAGGTAAAAAATGTGAAAATTAGTATTCTATGGAAATAGAAAAACGTTGTTTAAGCACAAACAAAACATTATGCTTTGCAAACAAACTTGCATCCATTTGCGGTTTAGATCTACCATTTCTTTTTTTGTAACGTCAGTTTGTCCAATTAGAGTTTGATAAGCACCGGGATTGTTTTCAAATCTTTTTCTTAAGACATCTTGCGGTTTCATATCCAGAACATGACAGCATACTTGCATTCATAATGGGCGAAACTCGATCTGCTGGGATTTTATTTTGCCGAGAGCAAAAGTGGAACAGTTTCTGCTTACATTTAAGTGACTGAGGGCTTCACTGGCAAATAATTGAGTTTGATAAACTATGTATCACCTGGGAGTGTAGAGGGAAATGTTGAAGATGAAAGCTTTTACATGACTAAGTCAAATGCGGATTTGTTATTTAAGGAAACATCTTATTTTAGGACTTTTTCATTTCCCATCAATGAACCATTTGTAAAGAAAATGTTGTAACACCTTTGTAGTGGAGTTCCATATTGGGATTTATTATTGAAAACTAGAACCACCAAGTGGGTGTTGGTTTTTATGCTAGAATATTCAGTGGGGTAATAAAACATGGAGTGTAATTTAGGGCCGTGGGTCAGCCCTCTACTTTTATTCTTATTCTTATTATACAGGATTTATATAGCGCCAACAGTTTGCACAGTGCTTTACAATGTAGAGGGGGGACAGCACAATTACAGAATAGTTCAATACAGAAGGGACAGGAGGGCCCTGCTCATTTTACATTTGTATATTTGAACACTTTCTGTTGGCAATAATCAATTTGACCGGCTCTGAAGGGGAAATCTAGATGCTCTACTTAAGAGAAGTATGGGGTTTAGAATCATACTTGGGTGGATGCAGCATCAGTCTGAAGGCATACAGGAGGCACAACAGCACTGTCCATCTGGGTAAAGGGGAGAGATAATGTTAACTAGGACAAATTGCAATTTTACTATAGTCAAGAAGCCCGTTTGATTTCTCATAATACGAGTCCTCTATAATTCTCTGTAATCAAATTCTTTTACGCTCCTAACGTGGCATGGGTAGATTGGTTTCTATGGGCCAGATCCACATACAATTGCAGCGTATCAGAGATACACTACGCCGCCATACCTTACCTGGCGTATATTCGAATCCTCAGCGAGTTTGCGCCTTAAGTTACGGCGGCGTAGTGTATTTCTGGCGGCGGATTTGAAATTGGACGGGTTGGGGGCGGGTTTCATTTAAATGAAGTGCGTCCCCGCGCCGAATGAACTGCGCATGCGGCGTCCAGAAATTTCCCACCGTGCTTTGCGCGAAATGACGTCGCGACGACGTAATTTTTTTAACTTAGACGTGAGTTACGTCCATCCCTATTCACGGGCGACTTGCATAAAAAAAAAATTAAAATTTTTGATGCGGGAACGACGGTCATACTTAACATGGCAATTCTATCTATTCGCCGCAAAATACCAGCTTTAACTATACGCCGGAAAAAGCCGACTACAGACGACATTAGAAAATGCGACGGCCGCGCGTACGTTTGTGGATCGTCGTAAATCGCTAATTCGCATACCCGACGCGGAAAACGCCACCCAGCTGACGTACACCTGCCGGATCTAACCCAGAAGCCGTTGTATCTTGTTTTGAGGATTCAAAACAACGATACAACGCGGGAAATTTGAAAGTACGCCGGCGTATCAGTAGATACGCCGGCGTACTTCGTCTGTGGATCTGCCCCTATGTCACCAACATAACACTTTGCTGATTTTCTTTCAGACAAGGCCATGCTTATGCCACTGTCACTTATTCTTACAGGATTCCTATCCTGGTGTTTTAGCTTTGTAAATTGAGCCTAATATCTAGACCAGAGGCATTGAATGTACAACACATTTTATTTAAAGGACAATTTTCAGTCAATAATTGAAATCAATCAGTGAACAAATAATGCTAACCAGGACATACTGGAAGTTTACTATAGTCAAGAAGCCCATTTGATTTCTCATAATACGAGTCCTCTATACTTCTCTGTAACCCAAATTCTTTTGAGCTCCTAACGTGGCATGGGTAGGGTAGATTGGTTTCCTGCATCCATGGATCTTCTTCAATACTAAAATTTTGATACATAAGAGATTGTAAGGAGCCCACAGTCAGGATATTTCAGTATAGCTCTGTTGCATTGGGATGTACTGGTGCACTATATTAATGTCTATACTGAACTTTGTAGAACACAGCCCACCATATACTATGTAAGACCTACTGACTAGTATTAGCAGATTTAGATACACTACACTTCTAGCTGACACTTTATAAACAAACATTTGTTTTGTTTTGGGGGGATAAAGGTTTTGCATAAATAAATACAAGTTTATCATTGTAAGCACACCTGTTAGCAGTAAGACTTTCCAGGAAGATAACATACATTTCTCAGGCAAACCCCTCCTGCCCCCCTCCCTCCCCTAGAGCTGATTGTTGTTTTATTGGCCACTGGAAAGTCTCCTGTCCTGGAGACGACTTCAAGTTGTGTTGTAAATCGCCCCAGATCGCCCTGTGGTTCATGTTCAAGTCCTGTCGGAGTCGCCTCTGAAAGTCGCGCTGGAAGTCGTGTCGCCCTAGTGTGAACCGACTCTAAATGGTTTGTCTCATCCTTGTAACTGCTACATCTGCAGGAGAACTTGTTCTATTGAAAAATAACAGACTTATTGGTCGGATCACAAGATGAAAATAGAAAAAAGAAAACTTGTCTTGATGTCCACACTTTGTATATGTATTTGTAATTTTAGTGGCTCGCTTATTAGGATTATACATCATGTCTTTAAGGTTCATTAGTAAGAACATGAATGTGCCCATTCATCAACATTGAGCAATAATTATGTGCAACAAATGCTTCCATCTCTTAACAAGAGATGAGTTCTAATTGGTTGTTTGTAATTAATACAGTTTGTACATTACCCTTCATTTTTTGCTCTGCTATAATAGATAAGTCTGTCATCGGCTGCTTGCGGTTTTATACCTGCCTACACTTTTTTTTAGTGCTGTCAGTCATTTTTCATCAGGCTGTCACTTTAAGTTGTTGTTGTTAGTTTATGGCAGGCCATAATTTCTTGTGCTACTTAACATCCTACCACCAATTAAATAATTATCCATTCTTTTATCGCTATAATGTTTAAATCTAGTTACTGTATTGCTTATACGAGGTTTGCTATAGAAAAGTATGAACTTTTCTCATGGTTGAGCAAGGGCCAGCCAAGGTGCACGTTCCATTATGTAACCGCTAGCACTAGCGCGGCCGCTCTATAGACATGCACCTATGCATGGCTGCACAGTCAGAAAGACTCTCATTGTTCCTACCAGCATCTCCTCACCCAGTATTGACAAGACAGTTCTCAGAAGATTAGTATCCTGTAATCTTTCCCATCTCTGGTTTAGATGCCGCTTTAGTGATTTCTGTTACAGGGACGAATGAGGGCTCTGCTCTGGGCCTGAAAGCAGGTATTCTTTTCTACTTTCAGATCAGGTTTAACTACTCTGAGGTTACAGAGGCTTGGGCTTGGCTGTAAACTTCGCAAGATGCAGTGTGTTCATCATTGGTTGAAATATCCAATACCAGTGGAAACTCTTGGCAGTTGGACTAGTAAAAAATGTTGGATTTATGTATAGTATTTGAAATATTTTGGTTTTCAAATGGATAATATTTAAAGCTGAACCCTTGGTAAAAATAACTAGGTAAAATGAAAAGGCCATTCAAAGATCTAATTACAGAACAAGCATTTTTGGGGATTTTCACCACTAGATACTTTCTAATGTGAACTCGCCCTATACTCTCCCCACAATACTCCCCCATTTCCCAATGCACTTGCGTTCATTGATAATTAACGGTCACTGCTCATACAGCGGGAGTAGCGGTAAAGCGATTTAAAAACCTGCTATCCTATTCGTGCCATCAATGACCAATTGGAATCACTCTGATCCATCCCGGAAGACCTACAGAAAAAAGCAGAGGAATGGGGATTTTAAATCCCCTGGACCGCTACTCCTGCTGCATGGGCAGTGACAGGTAAAAGTGCAGTGAAGCCTTGGGGTGGGAATGGTATACGGTGCTAGTTCACCTTTGCATGTAATGTGAAAAGGTGAATTTACACTTGAAGTTTTATGGAGTTTTGCTTTAATATTGTCTTCAGAAGCTCTGCAGGCCAGTCCAGGAGCAAGTGGACCCTTTTAAGGAGCCAGGGAACTTGTGCTTACTATGGCTAGAATGGGAAAGACATGCAACCCCCTCATCTGTGTTATGTCAAGGGAAACATAGTTTATTGACTGGATAATTTAGCTCAACCAAATACTTCAGCCTCATGTGTCTGTGAAGGTGTACTGTGTCTCAATGTTGCCTTCATTTTAATCAATTGGATCATTAATTGGTCATCCTAGCTATACCTGTGGATCAATTGTGAGCTAGAATGTACAATAACGTTCAAATATAACACTTTGCTGATTCCTATCCTGGTGTTTTAGCTTTGTAAAGTGAGCCTAATATCTAGACCAGATGCATTGAATGTACAATACATTTTATTTAAAGGAGTGCTGCTGGAACTGGGGAGCTACAATTCATTGAGGGAACCATGAATGGTAACATGACATACTGAAGCAGAGCATGATCCCCTCCACAGGGCAGTATTCCAACATTAAACAATCACAAACATACCTCCAAAAATGACCACTGCCTTGCTAAATAAGCTGAGGACTGGCCAAGTATGTCTCCAGACCTAATCCCCATTGAGCATCTGTGGAGCATCCTCAAACAGAAGGCGGAGGAGCACAAAGTCTCTAACATCCACCAGCTCTGTGATGTCATCATGTAGGACTAGAAGAGGACTCAGGTGGCAACCTGTGAGGCTCTGGTCAACTCCATGCCCAAGAGGGTTAAGGCAGTGCTGGAAAATAATGGTGGCCACACAAGATTTTGACACTTTGGTTCCAATTTAGACATTTTCACTTAGGGGTGTACTCATTTTTGTTGCCAGCGGTTTAGACATTAATGGCTGTGTGTTATTTTGAGAGGACATCAAATTTACACTGTTATACAAGATACACTCACTACTTTACATTGTAGCAAAGTATAATTTCTTCAGTGTTGTCACATGAAAAGATATAAGTAAATATATACAAAAACGTGAGTTGTGTACTCACTTTTGTGAGATACTATAACTCACCTAACACACGCTTCAGTGTTATGAATGGATAGACCCCTACCAGAGAATGACATGAATATAAATACTTTCTGTATTGCTAAAGACAATCTATTTTTATTTGACAATAAAACTAATAACAAATAATAAAATAGGAATAAATCATCCATGGATTTTACATGTAAAAAAAATAAACCTAATCGGCTAGGTATTATATTATTGAAAGTAAATCTTATAATAATTTAAATTGTTATCCCTTTAATAGGGTTTATATATGTATGTGTGTGTGTGTGTACATAATATATTATAATTTTATTTTTTATTTATTTTTTATAGTTGCTTTATGGCATTTGGCAATCATTTCACACCACGTTTCTGTTTCCTTTATTTGGGTCTCTGTTGTGTAATAAGGGTAAACATCTGACACCTAACCATGAGTTATAGCAAGTTTCAAAATGACTGTCCTGCAACAATAAAACTACATAAAACTGTATAAAAAAAAAAACCTAAGTTTTATCTCTTGGGTCTTTTTTTTTTTTTTTTTAGCTTTGTGACCAGTCATTGTCAGAACTGGGGGGAAATAACATGCTGTAGTAAATCATCTTGCTGTAAAAACATCATGATTGTACTTTTAACAAGATGCGAGGTGCGTCCTGTCCAAACAGCCTCACCTGCTTCCTCTTTAATCCACCCCTGTGAATTGCTATTGTGCTCTTTTTTTTTTTTTTTTTTTTCCCTCCTCTCACACCAATGCTTCACTGCTAGCATTCCCTCTCCAAGTGGAGACTTCAAAACAAGGAAGCAGTACAGGTGTATTGCCAACTAGTCAAACTACTACTGACCAAATGTGACATAATCTGCACAGATTGCTTTAAAGTGGTTGTAAACCCAAACACACAACTAGCACCTACAGGTAAGCCTAGATTAAGGCTTACCTGTAGGTGCAAGAAATATCTTCTAAACCTGCACGGTTTAGGAGATATTTACAATGACAGGCGCCGATGTCTACAGCGCATGTGGGCCATAGACAATGGCGCAGGCGCACTGAGCGTGACGTTTTTCTGAATGGCATTATGTGGGTCTACCGGTCCGGCGCACATGCGCGGGAGTGACGTCATCGCCACTTCGGCCAATCACAGCGCTGGAGCGGCGATACCAGGAAGAATCTGCGAAGGGACATGGCGGCGAACGAGGAGCACTTTGGGGGCTTCGATTTCAGGTAAGTGCCACAAAATGAGCTAGTATGCTATGCATACTAGCTCATTATGCCTTTCTCTTGCAGGATTTGTTTTTTCCCCATTTTTGGGGGGGGGGGGGGTTACTTCCTCTTTAAGGTGGCCATGGTTGCAATAACATTATCATAAAGTAATGATTATTCACATCCGCAGACACATTCAACCCAACATGGGGGGTGCTTTGGGGGACCTTGTCCCTATATTGATGGGGACAAGAGCCTCTTCCCCCACAACCCTGTGCAGTGGTTGTGGGCGTCTGCAGGGGGGCAGGACCTAGGGGCTTCCAGATTCTGATAACCCCTCTATGTTGAGTGCATGTGGCCAGCCTTGCATTGTTCAGGGGGCACTCACTCGCCCCCTCCCTTAACTGATTTGCTGGGCTGCATGCTCGAATAAGGGTCTGGTATGGATTTTTGGGGGAACACAACACCATTTTATTTTTATTTATTTTTTAATTTTGGCACGGGGTTCCCCTTAAAATCCATACCAAGTATGGTATTGGGGGGGGGGGGGGTGCCCACCATTTCCCCCCCCCCAATTTCACACTATATTTTATTTAATTTTTTTTATATTTACTATGTGCTGATATCATTTGCATAGGCGTTTAAAGGTGTGTTTAACACCCCTTAAATGCCTGCTTTTCATGCCAGTGTGAACTGAGCCGTACAGTAACAGACCTGTTTGGATCACCAGATCAAAATTGAAATAAGAAACAATCTTCACCTCCTACCATTTCGGATTGGTTTACCAAAATTGGGTACATAGCCGAAATGGAAGAGCTTATTTCTCAATCCAAAGATTCGCCAAAGACCTTTTACGAAAAATGGGCATGCTGGTTATCTTTCAAGAACTGTGCTGAATTTCATTCAATAAGGGCTGCTTCATTATAAGATTGTTTTATTTCACCCTCTCCGTACTCTCCTTTTACTTTCTCGATAAGGGATATTTACCAGATGGGTTGCATACATTTTCCATCTCATTTGAAATTTTCCCCCTTCTTCCCCCCCCCCCCTTTTTTTTTTCTCTCCCCTCTCCCTCCCCTTCCCCTCCCTTCTTCCGCTCCCCTCTCCTTGTTCTTTCCTTACATTTGTCCTCTGATGACTTCATGTATATCTATTTAACACACGATTTTGTCTTCTGTGTAATGTTTTATATAATATGCATATTTTACGATTTGTGCATGTATTATTTTCTGTATTTACCTATGAAAATTCTCAATGAAATATTTGAAAACACAAAATTGAAATAAGAAAATCAAAATTTTTTTGGTGTGGGGTTCCCCTTTAACCTCTTGCCGACAGTTATACTGCAGCAGATTGGCTCGGCTGCGCGATTCACCATAGGTGTACATCAGTTTGTGCACAAGGTTATGTGGGCTGAGACAATCAACGGATCCAATGGACTCTCAGTCCGCTGGCTTCCCCCGCAGTGACAGAACGGGGATCTGCCATTATCAACAAGGCAGATCTCTGTTCTGACAGGGGATCACACAGAGATCCTGTCTTTCTGCTATGCAGGAAGATGGATCTGTGTGTTATACCAGGCAGCCCCCCCCACACAGTTAGAAACACACTTAGGGAACACACTTAACCACTTGGTCGCTCCTGATGTTAACCCCTTCCCTGCCAGTGTCGGTACAATGTCAGTGCATATTTTTAGCAAAGATCACTGTTATGTCACTGGTTCCCAAAAAAGTGTCAATGTCAGCTAGGTGTCAGAACAAAAATATGTAGCAGACTACAATACCACCAAAGGAAAGCTCTAAATGTGGAAAAAAAGACATGCAGCACAAGTCGGATCATAATGTTCTGACTTGGATGCCGATCCCATTCAAATCCATGGGCTGAAAGTCGGACCAGTTAAGAGGGCTCTCATAGGGAACCATTGATTTTGACATGTCGGGGGGGAAAAAAAAAAGAAAAAACGCTTGGCTAAACGCTGTATCTTAAAGCGGTTGTAAACCCAAAATTTTCACTTTGCATTTCATAGTGTAGTTTGTTATTAAAAATGAATTGCTACAAGTAATTTTTACTGTACCTGCTTCCTGTCCGAGTTATTAGTATTTTGTCGAGTCATGACATTAAATGCGCATGCGCCGTATTCCTACTTCATTCCGGCTAGCCGAGACCCGGCCGGAAAGATTCAGTGTCTATGTCGGGGTGGTGTAATTTCCTGTTTTAGGAAATGCCGTCTGTTTCTCCTTCTCCGTGTGACGTACAAGTCACATGGTAAGCATCGCGGGATCTAGTCAGACCCGTCATCCCGCAATACTTGTACGTCACACGGAGAAGGAGAGACAGACGGCACGAATTACAAGCTTGAATACCTTTTAACTAGTGCGCATGCGCGGGATTATCGATACAAGGACGTTCTGTGGGCGGAAATACAGAGCGATGCAGACGCGGAAGACCACAGTGGAGATGGCGCCGGCGAATATGCTGCAAAAACTTTTGGATGATGAAGAATATATGCAGTAAGATAACAAATTTATATTAGTGGTGTCAGTTAAACGCGTTATTAGAGGCGTTAACACAAACCCATGTTAACGCCTTCAATTTTTTTTATCACGCGATTAACGTTCGGGGGTTATACCGGGATGATGCCTGCAGCCGCAGGCATCATCCCGGTACCGTTGTTTAGAGCGGGGCGATCGGCTATCCAAACATAACAACCGATGCGGCTAAAAGCCGCTCGGTTGTTATACGGAGGAGCGGGAGGGGACATCCTCCCCCCCCCCCCCCTCCCTCCGCCTTTCGCCGCTCTGACCGGGCCTCCCATCCCACCGGGAGACCCGATCCTCCATCCGCCGCCTTCTGTGTTCAGGCGGAGACTGACACTAAGCCGTAAACGGCTTTGATTCAGTCTCCGCATTGAAACCACGGAAGCGGCGTCATGACGTCACTTCCGGGTTTCTCGGCTGCCAATGGCGCCGGATTTAAAAAAGTACACAGTATTTAGAATCGCCGTTTTTGGCGATCTGAATACTTTGAAGTGCAAAGGAGGGCTCGGAGGTCTTTTAGACCCCGGTCCCTCCATAAAGAGTACCTGTCACCACCTATTGCTGTCACAAGGGATGTTTACATTCCTTGTGACAGCAATAAAAGTGATCAAAATGTAAAAAAATTAAAAAACACAATTTAATATTATAAAAAAAATAAAAAATAAATAAGAAAACAAAAAAAAAATGTTTTAAAGGGTGAACCTCCTTAATCGCGCGATTAATCGTGAGTTAACTATGACATTAATGCGATTAATCGCGATTAGAAATTTTAATCGCTTGACAGCACTAATTTATATACATACAAAGTGGTCATTCGATTCATATTTAATTTGCCTTTCAGAAGGTTATGACTATTGTATTGATGTGGGTGGGTTTACAACCACTTTAACTTGTACACACGTTTACAAGCAGTTCTGAGCATTTGGGATTTGAATTTGCCGGTAAACTACAGTCCTGAATGGGATTTATCTGCTTTGAAAAAAAGTTGGTAAACTCTACTGCCTCTAAACTACTATAAGGCTGGATTCACATATGAGCTGCATCTGTCGCACAGCAGGAGTTTGCGTGCTGCTTCACTGTTTCAGGCCCGATTTCAGCCCGAATTTTGGGCTGAATTCAGACCAGAAAAAGCACACTTTTCCTGAAAAACGCACCGGACCTGCTGCAGAGATATGTGAACCAGCTCCATAGAGAGCCAGTCACATTGTCCTGCTATGCGAATTGGATGCGGTGATACCGGCATCCAATGCACATAGGTGTGAACTCAGCCTAAATGTCAGAGTGTACATGTACACATAAGATGACCTATAGGAGAGTTCGGGGGCTGCTGAAAAAAAAACTCCCAACTACTCCTAAACGTGAATTTTGCAGCTGCAGTATACATGAGGTCTAAGAATTTGTAAGCTGCAGTATAATAAATGTTTGCGTTTTAATACCGCTTTAAATATGTACTGTTGATGGGGCAGAATCTAAGCAAACCTGTTGCTTTTCCTGCATGGACATAGAACAGGGCACAGATAATACACTATAATTCAGGATAACAAGGAGTAATTCAAAGAAGACATGCCAAAACCTTAAACAAAACTTACATGACCCAATAACTGCACCTGTTTGTCAGTTTTATAGAATGACATAATTCATGCGTGTGTACTTTAATTGTCCCTTGTGTGCCAGAAAATCCATGTGCGACAGTAAAGACAAACATGTACAAGATGCATACATTATCTGGTTGCTGGATTGTTAGCAGTTGAGTTAAACGTAGTGAATATCTATGTCTGGATTCTCGGTGGCAGATGGTAAAAAGGCTTGGTGGGCATGTTTGTGGTGTTAGCTTCTTGGAAAGACGATTAGCCCATATGGCTAGTGTGAATTAATCATGGTTCTGCCAGGCATGCAAGGAATTTGCTCCACAGCTCTTTGCAGGATCTGCCATTGTGTCTGTAACAATGGGTTAAAGCAGCACATTCCAGCCACCAGCAGCCCTGACCCTGCAGCCTACGCATGAAATGTTTGAACTGTTTAATTAATAAAACAAACAGTAATATCAGTGAAGGAATGTGCGATAAGGAAGCCTACTGTGGGAATAGGTGTTTAGATGATCACACAGGTGTACTTAACCCTGTTCTACCCTGATATTGAGCAGGTCCCTCAGATTCCTCCTGTATTGGATTGTACCTGTACTGTCTGCCCTCATTAGGTAAAGTGCTACGCAAGCTGTTAGCGCAATATAAATCCTGCATAATATTAGTCTAAGGCAATGGTCTTCAAACTGCGGCCCGGGGGCCAGATGTGGCCCTTTCCTTGCCTTTATCAGGCCCTCGGGGCACTGTTCCTCTCACTGATACTAAATGCTATTTCTTTCACTGATACCAACTATGGGGCACTATTCCTCCCACTGACATCAATGATGGGACACTATTCCTCCCACTGACACAATGAGGTGACACTATTCCTCCCACTGACACCAATGAGGGGACACTATTCCTCCCACTGACACCAATGAGGGGACACTATTCCTCCCACTGACACCAATGAGGGGACACTATTCCTCCCACTGACACCAATGAGGGGACACTATTCCTCCCACTGACACCAATGAGGGGACACTATTCCTCCCACTGACACCAATGAGGGGACACTATTCCTCCCACTGACACCAATGAGGGGACACTATTCCTCCCACTGACACCGATTTCTGGCCCCCTCAAGCCTGAAGGACAGTAAAATGGCCCTTTGTTTGGAAAGTTTGGAGACCCCTGGTCTAAGGGCTCATTTACACTAGCCTTAACCTCTGAAGAGCGATCCACAAAAACTCGCAATTCATAGGGGGTTCGACAGGCAGTGGGGAGGTGTCATGTCATGTATGCCTAGGTGTCCCTATTCAGTTGGATGGGCTGTGTTTGGCAAGTAGTTCTGTCCGCCAAATACAATGAGGGGGATGATAATTGCCGCTCTGCGATGCAAAGCATGACAGAATGTGTACACCCCGGTCTGCTGCCTCTGCAATTTAAAAAAAAAAAGCGCAGCTCAACTGCATGTTTTTGCTGCCCCCAACCAAGTGTAAACAAGGCCTTAGTTTGTAATTGTGTATGTAGAGCTCTGCAGCTCTACATACACAAATTCATTAAAGTCTCAACTAAACAAAGGGATTATTTTGGCAGATTGACATTCAAGCTAAAGCTATAGCTGGCCATACACCAGTAGATGAAATTAGTTGAATCAGTGATGGCAAGAAAGAGAGAATTGTTCTGACAAATGATTTTTCTAACGTTCAACCGCAAATCTGAAACGTTTTGGCCAGCTCTTTACTGGCATCCATTTGGATATTGAAGTGGCCCCTCTGGTCCAAAGTCAGCCTAAAGCGATGTTATCCGTTTTCTAGATGAATAGACTAAAATAACTTTCCTGGAGAAAATGCTGCCCCAGGCTCACTTCAGTACTGACCATGTATGCAAAGGCACTTGATTACATTGGTGCTGAAAGTAAAGATCAGCCAATCCTAATCAGGAACCAGTATGGTCAGCTTTGGCAGCTTTCATTGTTCTGTCATATCTGAATATAAAAAACACAACTCATTCTATTTTGTGCACAGCTCTCTGTCTATGTTCAAAGTTTATAAAGACAGAAACAAATAAGACACACCTAATAAACACAATCCATTTTTCCTAAAAGCGTGAAATTCTTAAGATGCATTTACCATGTGTTTGTAATGGAAGCATTCATGCAATTAAAAGGTGTTTGTATAAACAACATTTTGTTGGATTTTTACAAGGTCACTGTAGTAGAAAGGTTTTAACTACATGTCAAAGCAGTGTGCTCTTATTGAGAGCAATGTAAGGA